>NC_090709.1:22043246-22248246 GCF_040954835.1 Lepisosteus oculatus | reverse complement strand
CCTGGTATTCCCAGGCGGTCTCCCATCCAAGTACGAACCAGGCCCATCCCTGTTTAGCTTCCGAAATCAGACAAGATCAGGCGTGCTCAAGGGGGTGTGGCCGTAAGTGAGAGCAAGGCTCGCTGGCACCCTTCTTATTGAGAGGACAGCTCCGTCACCTCTTTTACGACGCTGCTTTTTTTCCCTTGCGTTTTTCTCTTCTTCCCACGTTCTCTCTCTTCACTGCCTTCGTCCCCGCTCTATTTCACTTCAGCCTTTCACTCTTGCTTCCTTCCAATGAGGACGGAGCAGCGGGGGAAAGGGCGCTATAGAGGATCGCTGTGGAGAGCTGCTGCTGTGCTTTGACATCTGAGCTCTGTGGAAAACGATCTCAATACAATTTTGAAAATCGCGACTCTCCGAACGCCAGCCGAACAAGTCTCCACAGCCGAAGCGCTGTGTCTCTTTTCAGCTGGCGATAAACCTTTCCTCGATCCTTTGCGGACTTGTAAAACTGTTCCTGATCAGAATAAAAAATGCTCACGCTAATACACAAGCACCCGTGTCTCGCCAAAGCTGACAAATAAACAGACGGACAAGCTGCACTGCACGTGTGAACAAGGGAATAAGCGAGCGAGCGGGGATAGGGCGCCTCCTGCGCTTAAAAGCTTTCTGAATTCTGAGTACGTACGGGATCCTCGGCCTTGCGCTTATAACAAAGTCCAAGTCCCTTTGCAGACAACAGCAGTTGTCACATGATTGTCTCTGAGGATGTGCGACAATGGCCAAGGAGAGCCCCGATCTGAGCTTGCGCTCACTTTTTGACCAAGACACAGATGTGTGCTGATTGGTTGAGAGTTTGGCAGGCATTGGAAACCCACGTGGTATTACCACGCCCTGCCAGTCCCTGATTGGTTGATCAAGGTGAGATATGAGTCACTTACTCTTGACACTTAGGAATGCAGTCCAGATGTCCATTTGGCACTCCCTAGACAGATAGGCGCCAATGGATGACCATTGATCATGATAGCCAGGCTTAGCTAAGTGCATCCCCATCTGGGAGCTGTCCCTTATCAAAAGAAAACATCTTAAATCAGCCTGCATGAATACTTTCTCTGTGGCTGCACCACAGAGATGGAAGGTGAGATGGGGCCTCATTTAGGACAGCATACCACCGCTTAATTCTGTCTTATTAACAAGCATTGCCGCTACAACGGCATCTCTCCTGTCAAACTTCCTCCTGACGTGTTTGACAGGATCTGGGCCGTGGTGAACAGTGGGAAAGACGCTCTGTGGAGAGTGAGGAACATGGGGCTGTTCAAAGGCATCGAGGTCCCAGTCAAGGCAGCAGGTATCCTGGCCCTGTTCATCACCCAAGAGAACTATTACCTCAGAGATCTGTGGAGAGAAGGGAGGGAGGAAGCAGAAAATCTGTGGGAAATAGAGAGCATAGGTCAATATCTCAAGAAACTGTGAAAAACATTATCATGTTTAAGTAAAGAATGTGATTTACACCAGAAAAAAAGAAATTGTTGCTATGTAACTGGTACCGTGTCAAAATGTAATGAGATGTGATCATATATACTGTTTTAAGTATGTATATTAATGTAAAGCTTTCTAATTTGTGATGTCCTGTATTTTTTTGTGAAAAGAAAATAAAGTTCTTAAAAAATCGATTCACCCAGGGCGAGGCTCGGCCATTGCACTCCGGCTGTGCTGACCCCTGCGAATTCCCCAAATGTGGGAATCTCGACTGAATTATTTCTGGTAGTGGGGGACTGCGTTCGCGCTCTCCCCTGATGTGCTTGGTCCAATATCGGATACGGAAGAGTTACGACACCACGTGCTGCGATAGGATCCCAGTTCGAAAGGAGTCGATGCCACTGCTGGTTCCCGGTTTCTTTTAGTTAGAGGTCCGGAGAAACATTTCAAGCTGGTTACACTACTCCTTCCGGACATTCATTCCCTTTTCAAAGTCAGTCGTTTTGCTGTTGTCTGCATTATTTAGGCTGATTATTGAGGTTAGCCTTTATTTGGTCATGGGGGCCTCGGTACTGTATGCTAATTCTCAAGACAGTTTCACCCCTTTTCTGATTGCTAGGTTCTGTACCAGTGCAGACATGTCAAACAGTGAATGGCTGTACCTCTATTGTATCCGTGTTCAATGAATGAAATCAGTAATAAATGAATATATGTATAGTTATACGATAAACAAGTGGTTTATCGACTCTTCTTCATTTGCAGATTTAGAGGCAGCTTCGATATTCGTTTTACAAACGGGTTTTTTTTTTATATGGGTCACACACATGCCATAGCAACAAAACATCTCTAGAGATGAGGCTATAGATCACCTTTCCATCCTCCAGGTTTTCTTCCCAAATCCTACGGCACCAACGGCGACCCCTGCTGGCCGAGAGAGCAAAAGCTTGCAGCACCTGGTATTCCCAGGAAGTCTCCCATCCAAGTACTATTCAGGCCCAACCCTGCTTAGCTTCCAAGATCAGAAGAGATTGGGCACATTCAGGGTGGTGTGGCCGCAAGCAAAAGCCTTGGCGCCTAACTCGCTACTTGAAGCTGTGTGTGGCTGGGGCTCTGTGCCCCCGAGCGGGACTGAAGGATCGTTCGTGTGCAACTCTTTGGAAAGGAGCCTCTTTCCAAATCGCATTGCGTACCTGGATGTTGGCGAATGTGCTCCCTTGTGTTGGCTTGTCCCGTACTGGAGGAGAACAAACAAACTGCACGGAGGAGCACAAGGCAAGTCTTCACAAGACAAAAACCTCCAGTGCACAGCACTCTGAAAACATTTCTGGGCTGTCGCGTGTTTATTTCAGCACATAAAGCGCACCAGTCCAACACATCGGCCGGGCGCGCGGCGCCTCCGCCCTCTTGTGGCCTTGCGGCGTCAGAGCAAGAGGCTCCTTCTCGCTGCCTTTCCGCTGTGTTGCAGAGCCCCGAGAGGGAACCTGGAGTGCACACTTTGTGGGGGGCGGGGGACCGCGTTCGCACTCTGCCCCCGGTCTCTTGCGCGAGTACTAAATCTCACGGCGCCAGCCAGCGGCCAGGAGACAAATAAAATATCGCGGGACAGGGGGGCCTCGTCATTGATTGTTACATATGAGACGGGGATTAGGAGGAGACCCCGACTGATTGGTAAAGGGGAACACTAACACCAGAGAGACACCCCCGGAGTCTCTTTTTGAGAGACGCCCTCGGATTTCTTAATGGCCAAGGAGGGTCAGAACCTCGGTTTTATGCCTCCCCCGAAGGACGGCGCCTGTTTGTGCAGCAGAGTGTTGCCATCAGGATGCTGGGGCATAAGAAAGCCACACAGACCGCAGGGTGAGCGCTCCCTACTGGTCCCAGTCAGATCTAGTGATCTAGTCACCGGGGAGAAACGATACAAGCGAAGGATTACTCGGCTCCCAGCACTTGAAAAGACCAACAAATGACTCATTCCCGCCGGAGCTGAATGTACCTGAATTCGCCCGCCCCGCTGTGTTTGCTGTATTGTCTTTGAAGCCGGCCCCCGAGACGAGACGGGCTGTTCCTGTGCCCCAATTAACACTTTACAGGTGCCATTCCCCGGCATTGTGGCCATTGTCGGTGGTCACACGTGATAAGATAAGGTGGAGGAGAGCGGGGCATTCCCAGCGCCAGACATTCAAGGAGGTCTGCAGATGTGTAGGAAACGGCGCGCTCGTTTTCTCATTTTGCCCACCCTTTTGAGTGTTAGTGTGGCGTGTGAGTGTGCGAAAGAGTGGGCCCAGCAGGAGGCGGTGGTGTGCGGGGGGAGGAGCAGGCGTAGGCTGCGCGCTTTGTGCTGTGGGTGCGGGCCGCTTGCAGGGGCTTGTACAGCTCATACTTACCTGGCAGGGGTGGTACCTTGATCAGCCTGTAGGTGGAGTAGTTGGATTGTTTTCTTGTTTTGTGGAAGCAGTGTTTGTTTTTCAGTTTTCGAAATGGCAACCTTTGGATCCCGCAAGAATGCTGTGCGTTTTGAGCTTTTGGATGACCTCTTCATGGACCGTATGCAGTTCAGCAGAAAAGTGTTGCAGAAGGAACCTCGGCACTTGGATTTCATCTTCGCTCTCCCAGGTCAGAAAGCATTTGAGATTGTTTTTGCTACCTATTCTCTGTTTGAACAATGTGTGGATGTGTTTGAGGTAAAAAGAGGGAAAGTTCCTGCCCTTGAGAAGATCAACTTGCAGCCTCTGACACAGAGAGAGAGGAAAACGGTGCATGTTATTATGTTCTCGGAACTGGCAAAGACGGAGGACATTCACACCTGGCTTAACCAGTACTGCACCGTCCACCATGGAACTGAGGTTAGAGATGTTGACGGTATAAAAACAGGAGCAAGGAAATTCGAGGTTCGCTTGCTACCGGACAATGTAAATGGAGGCTTAAGGCACCTGCCCTCTACAATCCGGCTGGGCGCCTGCAATGGCTATGTTTTTTATGTGGGACAACCAAAGGTGTGTCGGCGCTGTGGTGCTGTGGGACTCCTGGCATCGTCCTGCACTGTGAAATGCTGCAAGACCTGTGGCAAACAGGGACATTTAGCCTCTGACAGTTCAATGCTGCCAAAGTGCAATTTATGTGGCTCGGAAGGACACGTTTTTAAGAACTGCCCTCACGCCTACGCCAATAAACTCAAAATGAGAAAGGATGAGGCAGTGCTTGTTTCAGCCAAACCGTCCCGAAAAGCCAAAGCAAACAACAAGTCAAACAAAGAACCCTTGTTGGACAAAGGCTTTCAGCCTCCAGCCAGGATCAGTCCTGCTGTGGCTCCAGGGCCGGTGGAAGAGAAAAGCACTACGCCCCCACAACCGCAGACTGCACCAGACAAGAACGAGGGTTTGAAAACCCCCGAGAACAGCGAGGACCCCTCCCCCACTCCTGCTCCTCAGAACGAGGGCCAGTGTGGGGCCCTCCGGTGGAGCGGGTCCAGCGAGGATACCCAGGATTCAGCAGAGCTGCTATTCTCAGACTCTGCAAGTGCTACAGATGCCCTCCTCTCCTCCATCCAGTCCATCACGGAGGATCTGCAACAGCTGGTGGGTGAGGGGGAAGAGGAGACTGGTGCATCGGCTGCACCCCTTTCCCCTCAGTGCTCCCAGGAGCTGGACTTGAGGAAAAGGAAAAATGACTCTGTTTTCTCCCCGAGCGAGGAGGAAGGAGAGCATGGCGATGGGGACAGCTGGAACCCCTCCACCCCTCCCTCTACCCCCTTCCTTGAAATGGACTCCGTGAACGCTTTTACTGCTGCCGCCCTGATGAAGGCTCATTCAGAGGATGGCTGGCAGGAAATTGGTAAGAAGAAAAAGAAAAAGAGAAGGTAACAGGTGAGACAGAAGAGAAATGTGTTTTGTAAAGACTGGTTCCACCTTCTTATGTAATATGGCTCTAAACATAATTTCTCTTAACACCAGAGGTATCAATGACAGAGTTAAATGCCAGTCTGTCTTTGATTACCTCCAGCAGAGAGAGGGGGATGTGTTCATGTTGCAGGAGTGTGCTTTAGCCTATCAAGAGAGGTTCAAAAGCTTTGAAGATAGGTGGGATAAAGGGCCTTCTGTTTGGACAGGGGACAATAACAACAGAGCCTCTGGCATGGCCATTCTTTTCAAAGGATGGGCATTCAAATTGAAAAGTATTCAGAGGGTCATAGATGGCAGGTTGCTGTGTGTGGATGTTGAATGGGGGACCATTAACCTGCATCTAATCAATGTGTATTGTCCTACTGACGTGGGAGGAAGGGTGGAGCTACTCAAGGCACTCTCTCCCCTATTGTTATGTAGCACAGACGTGATAGTGGGAGGGGATTTTAATTGTATCTTAGAGCACACAGATAGGCAGTCTAGCTTTCCGATAAAATTGGATTCCAGCTCACTGGCCCTGCAAAACTTAGTTCTAGACTTTAAACTCTCTGACACATATAGATCTATATATCCCACAACAGCAGGATATACATGGTCAGGGAGGAATATCAGTTCCAGAATTGACTATTGCTTTGTCTCGGAGAGAGTGAAAGTTGTTGGGGTCACTCTTCAGCCTGTCTTCTTCTCAGATCATCAGGCTTTAGGGTGTAGAGTGGAACTCCAGGGCGGGACTGTCTTTGGCCCAGGCCTCTGGAAACTCAACACAAAGCTGCTAGAGAACGAGGGGGTAGTATCCCGCTACAAGGAGAAACCATCAAAGTGGCTGTCCTTGCAGTTTCTGTATGGGTCAGTAGGAGAGTGGTGGGAGGAGGTGAAGGTGAAGACAAGGGCCTTTTTCATGGCTGAGGGAAGGAAGCCTGCTGCCAGACGGAGAGGAGTGCTAGCCAGGAAACAGGCAGCTGCAGCGTCTCTACACGATGCTGCACAGTGGCTTCGATGTGCTCGAGGATATCACCCTTTTAAAAAAGGACATCCGGAGCATAGCCGAAGAAAGTAGTCGAGGAGTGCTGTTAAGAAGCAGAGTGCAGTTCTTGGAAGAAAATGAGAAGTGTACTCGCTTCTTTTTCAGGAAAGTGGTAGGCTCCAAGTCTGTCATGGAAAGTGTAGTTGATGAGGAGGGACGAGAGAGAACAGAGCCGAGTGCTATCCTCTCCTGCACCGAGGCCTTCTACTCAAGACTGTACAGCACTACAGAGGTAAAGGATGAAGAAATTCATTTTTTTACCTCAAAGCTAGAAAACGTTTTGAGTGAAGAAGATAGGGAAGTACTTGAGAGGGTTTTGACAGTAGAAGAGCTGAGACAGGCTATGGAGAGCTTACAGAAGGGAAAAACTCCGGGTGCTGACGGGCTCCCTAAAGAATTTTATTGCACCTTTTGGGATCTGCTTCAGGATCCGCTACTGCTCCTATTCGAGGAAAGCTATAAGACAGAATTGCTGCCTGACTCCTTAAGAGAAGGCACTATCTCTCTCTTGTTTAAGAAAGGAGCAAAGAATGACATAAAGAACTGGAGACCCCTCAGCCTGTTAGGCGTGGACACTAAGATCCTGTCCAAAGCCCTTTTCCTGCGCCTACAAAATGTAGTGGCCTCACTGGTAGGGAAAGAACAGACTTGTGGGATAGCAGGACGCCTGATGAGCGACAACCTGGTCTTGTTGAGGGATGTCTGTCTGTACTCAGAGGATCGCTCCCTCCCTCTGTGCATTTTAGGTGTAGACCTAGAAAAGGCCTTTGACCGCCTAAACCGGCAGTACTTAATATCGGTACTTGAGCACATGAAGTTTGGCCCCATCATGAGAAAGTGGATTAACCTGCTGTACACAGGTAGCAACAGCAGAGTAATGGTTAATGGCAATAGATCACGCCCCTTTGAAGTCTGTTCAGGGGTGAGGCAGGGCTGCCCATTATCCCCCTTGTTATTCGTTTTGGCTATGGAGCCCTTAGCCTGTGCCTTGCGCCAGGATCAGGCCATTAATGGGATACCAGTGCCTGGAAGTGGGGGAGGAGAGGTAAACACATCTCTATACATGGATGACGTCACCCTGATCCTCTCTGACAATGCCTCAATTAGCAGAGCTCTGCAGTGCTGTGATCGTTTCTCTTTGGCTTCCTCTGCAAAAATTAACAAATCTAAGAGTGAGATTTTTTATCAGAACTGGAGGGAGCCAAAAGAAGGACATGATCTCAGCCTGCAAGAGAACAGAATTAAGGTGTATTTTGGAGAAGAGATGGGAACAGTAAATTGGCAGAACAAATTGCCAATCTTAAACAAAAAACTGATGCAATGGAAGGACCGAGACCTCACCATGACAGGGAAGGTGCTGGTCATCAAAGCCGAGCTCTTGCCTGTCTTGAATTTTCTGGCTTCTACCTTCCCAATCCCACACCGTGTTGCGGCGGTGCTGAGGAGATTGATGTTTCAATTTCTATGGGGTGGGAAGCAGGAAAGACTCAGAAGAGAAATAATGTACAGGCCGCTACTCTCAGGGGGGAAGTCAGTCCCAGATATTGCTATGAAGCTGCTGTGCATTTTCCTGGCCTCTGTGCTGAGAGGCTTTGCAACAGCGCCTGGAGAGTACCTGGACTTATTTTGCCAGGCTCTGGGTAGGTAGGGAGGTGTTCAGAGTGTGGGGTGTCAGACCCAAGCTGGATGTCACACTCTCTGACACATGCCCTGCAATTTATGGGACAGTTAAAAGTTTTGTAAGATCTCACCCAATTGGCCATATTCCCCTCCGAGATGTCAGCGTCCAAAAACTGGAAGATTTCATTGCACCCCAGAAGAATAGGCAGACCCATGTGAGCATTTTAACATCAGCCCAAACAAGGAAGGTGTGGAAACACTTCTCTAAGTTTCTGTGCAACATTCACAGAGACGTAGCCTGAAATGTCATCCACCAGTGCTTACCGGTGCGAACTTTCTTGTACCGTAGGGCCTCACCCCCAGCCCTCGCTGCGTTTGGGTGGGCTGCGGTGAGGAGGAGACTGTGACCCATCTCCTGTGGTCCTGCTTTTTTGCTAAGACCTTCTGGGCCCAGTTTGAACACTGGTTGCAAGTTCTCTCGCCCCAATTTTCCCTGACCGCTGCTTTCGTTATATACGGCATCTCTCCTGACAAACTTCCTCCTGACGTGTTTGCACGAAAGCAGAAAATCTGTGGGAAATAGAGGGCATAGGACAGTATCTCAAGATGCTTGTGGTTGTGGGGGACTGCGTTCGCACTCTCCCCTGATGTGCTTGGTCCAACATCAGATACAGAAGATTTACGACACCACGAATCATGTGCTTGCTAAAGGGTCCCAGTTTGAAAGGAATCGATGACGCTACTAGTTCTCTGTTTCTTTTACTTATAGGTCCAGAGAAGCAATTCAAGCTGGTTACACTACTCCTTCCGGACATTCATTCCCTTTTCAAAGTGAGTCTTTTTGCTGTAGTTTGCATTATTTAGGATGATTATCGAGATTAGCCTTTATTTGGTCATGGGGGGCCTCGGTACTGTATGCTAATTCTAAAGACAGTTTCACCCGTTTTCTGATTGCTAGGTTCTGTACCAGTACAGACATGTCAAACAGTGAATGGCTGTACCTCTATTGCATCCGTGCTCAATTAATGAAATCAGTAATAAGTGAATATATGTATAGTTATACATAAACAAGTGGTTTATTGACTGATCTTCATTTGCAGATTTAGAGGCAGCTTCGATATTCGTTTTACAAACTTTTTTTTTATATGTATGAGTCACACACAAAACATCTCAAAAATGAGGCTATAGATCACTTTTCTTGTAAGTGTTAAATGTCCATACTTCAGGGTTTCCTCCCAAAGCCTACGGCACCAATGGCGACCTCTGCTGGCTGAGAGAGCAAGAGCTTACAGCACCTGGTATTCCCAGGTGGTCTCCCATCCAAGTACTAATCAGACCTGACCCTGCTTAGCTTCTAAGATCAGACATGTTCAGGGTGGTGTGGCCATAAGCTAAAGCAATGGCACCTGACACGCTACTTGAAGCTGTTTGGCGGGGGTTCCGTGTCCCCTGAGCGGGATCGTTCATTTGCAATTCTTTGGAAAGGAGCTTCTTTCGAAATCAATGCGTGGCTGGATGTTCACAAATGTGCTCCCTTGTGTTGGCTTGTCCTGCACTGGATAAGGACAAACAGGTATCAGCTTGTTCCCTTCTCCCGCCCCTCTCTGTTTACAGTAGAACCTCCTGTCCTGACTGGAGGACCTCATCCAGCTGTGTCTGAAGAGATGCCAAAGTACCAGCTTGATCCACACCCCGGTACTTCTCTGTGTACAGTAGAGCCTCCTGTCCTGAATAGAGGAGCCCATCCAGCTGCGTCTGGAAAGAAGCCAGGGTATCAGCTTGTTCCCTCCTACCACCCCCCTCTGTGTACAGCAGAGCCTCCTGTCCTGACTTGAGGAGCTCACCCAGCTGTGCCTGGAGAGAAGCCAGGGTATCGGCTTGTTTCCCCCTCCCACCCCTCTCTGTGTACAGAAGAGGTTCCTGTCCTTACTGGAGGAGCTCACACAGCTGTGTCTGGAGAGAAGCCAGGGTATCGGCTTAATCCACACCCCCAACCCTCTCTGTGTACAGTAGAGCCTACTGTCCTGACTGGAGGAACTTAAAAGGCATCCTCTCACGAGGCACCAATAAATGTAGGTGTCTTGTGCATTTACCAGGACAATTATTAATTGTAGCAGTAAGTCACAAAATGATTCTTTGATGGTTATTAGAAGACCGACCCAGCAGGATAACTCAGCAACGCACATACACATGGATACTAATACACGAGAGTACATTTATTATTACATAAAATGTGCATAGATCTTATAGTGAGGGTTAGCAGAATACAAAAGGTATGTATTCAATCACAAAGAGTTACAAACCAAGATGGACATACATTCCATATATCATTCATTTAGACCGTTTTGTAAATGAACTTTGTTACAACTTGTACATTAGATACTCAAAAGCAAGTACATGACTCATAGGAATTAAATTGATATCAACTCAGGTTGAGGTAACAATTGAATTCTCGAGCTGTAATGCAGAATGTTGAATACTCGTCTGCTCTGTGGGGGTTCAGATCTCCCGCAGACGCAAAGAAGCAGTAGCAGGCTGTTGCTGCGTCCAATCGGTGCTCTCTGGCCCTCTCTGGCTCGGCCGGTGCCAGGCAGTGCTGGTTCGACTTGAGAGAAGAAGAAGAAGAGAGATTTCTGCTGCTGTGCGCTGCTGATGCTCTCTGAAGACCGGCTAGTTAGTGTTGGCTGAAACAAAGGAGAGATTGCACACAGAAAAGTGACTACAGATCCGAGCAAGTCGCACTCTTTAGACAGGAAGAAGACCGGTTCGTTCCTGATGTAGCGCTAGTCCTGAATACTGATATTCAGCTGTCCACAGCTCCGACCGTAGTTCACTCGTTGATCAGGTGAGCGTTCGCGGTGGGTTCACGAGGCTTGCTGCTGGGCTAACCTCGGGTGGATCCTTTGGTTATGGGCGGGCAACCTCCGTTCTTGACTCTTAGAACAAGGAAAAGTCCTGACACTCGGACACATTGGCGTTTACGTGACTGTCTGAGCTGAGTCTGAGGATGTCCAGGAGGAGCTGGAGTTTTACCTGGAGGTACTATGGTCGCTCATTGGTTGAAAGCTCCATGGGCATTCGAGAATCATTTTGTGACTTACTGCAACAATTAACAATTGGCCCAGTAAATGCACAAACCCCTACATTTATTGGTGCCTCGTGAGAGGATGCCTACATTTATTGGTGCCCAGTGTGAGGATGAGTAACCATGCACTCATCCTTGGGTGTAAACCACTTGGGATGAGACTCTCCCTTGGAATCTCCCAGACAGTGAGGCACCAGAGATGACCATTAATTAGGGTGGTTGATGTGTCTCAGCTTTGGGAATTGTTCCTTATCAGAACACTCTATCAGCTAGAAAAACACCTTAAATGTGAACCAAATGGAATGGCCTCTCTGTGTCCAGCACCACTTGAGACGAGGGAGAGAGAGACTGGCAAAGGAGCAGCAAACTCAAGCTACAACGGTCTCTGTCCTGTGTGAATGCGCTGGTGGACTATTAAGCTACTTGAGTGACTAAAACTCTTCCCACATTGACTACAGCTGAAAGGTCTCTCTCCTGTGTGAATGCGCTGGTGTGACTGTAAGTGGCTTTTCAGACTAAAACTCTTCCCACACTGATTGCAGCTGAACGGTCTCTCTCCTGTGTGAATGCGCTGGTGGGTTTTTAAGTGACTTGACTTACTAAAACTCTTCCCACACTGATTGCAGCTGAACGGTCTCTCTCCTTTGTGAATGCGCTGGTGGGTTTTTAAGTGACTTGACTTACTAAAACTCTTCCCACACTGACTGCAGCTGAACGGTCTCTCTCCTGTGTGAATGCGCTGGTGGGTAATTAAGTTACTTGACTGACTAAAACTCTTCCCACACTCACTGCAGCTGAATGGTCTCTCTCCTGTGTGAATGTGCTGATGTCGTTTTAAGAGGTGCGAGTGACTAAAACTCTTCCCACACTGACTACAGCTGAAAGGTCTCTCTCCTGTGTGAATGCGCTGGTGGGTTTTTAAGTGGCTTGACTGACTAAAACTCTTCCCACACTGACTACAGCTGAACGGTCTCTCTCCTGTGTGAAGGTGCTGATAGGGTTTTGAAATGCTAGACTGACAGAAACGCTGCTTCTCCCTGTGCCATAATGGCAGTTTGTCCACTCCATCTGAGCAAGGCCTTGAGTGATTCTTCTTCATCCCCTGATCGTGCTGGGGTCTCTTATTCTGCAAATGCTCCATGGAATGGCCTTGCTCTGTGTGATGAAACTGAGATTTGTTTTCATCATTATGTCCCTCAGTGTGCTGCACAGCACTGTGAATCATCTGGGGCTCCTTCTACAGCTCTCTGAGGCTAAAACCGTCCAGTTCATTCAGTTGATCCTCTCTTTGCCCAAGAACAGACATACTCTCCAGTTCATTAAAACTTTCAACGATTTTCTCAGTAACCAGATTATTAAACCTGTGTGTAAAGTCATCAGATACTAAGGGATCATATGATTGTTTGAGACTCTGCAATGACAGTCTCTCCACTTGAACAGAACAAGGCCTAATTATTATCAAGCCCTGTAGGAGCTGCTGTTGCTCCTCCCTGTACTGACTCTTCTCAGTGTGCTGTGACTCAGTACTGTTCTCTTCACCAGGTACATCAGTCTGCTGCTCTGCAGGGTCAATCAACTTGGGCTCCATGTCCTGCTCTGTAAGATTTAAAACATCCAGTTTTTCACTGTGCTCTTGTATAGAGATGCAGCCCAGTTCATTACAGCCTTGTGTAATATTGATTGTGTCCAGATTATTAATATTCTCTGTAAAATCATCACATACTAAGAGCCCAGGTGTCTCACTCTCAGGCTCTGTCTTCATCATGGGCACAGAGTCCAGTGCCTCTTTCCCTTCTGCGGCAGTGACCTCTGTTTCCTGCATCAGCCTGTGCATCTCCACACTGTGCTGCAGTTCAAGAGGAGCCCTTTCCCCAGCTTCAATAAGAGCCTCTGAATCTGTAAACACAAGACAAGACCTTTATAAGAATAAACTTTATTTTATAGTTTTATACCTTTAGAGGTGGCTTCTCAAAGCATTTTACAGAATGCCAACAACAAAAAATACACAAACTTAGCATGACGAGAATACACAGTTAGAGGAGACAGTAGACAGTGGTACTAAGTAAAGTAGGAACAGAGGGGTACAGAACAGTTAAATAAAGGCTCTTCTGAAGAAAATGTTTTTGAGTCTGGATTTGGAGTTTAGAGAAGGTGACTCTCTGATATCCTTGGGGAGAGAGTTCCAGAGCTTGGGGCATAAAATTAGAAGGCCCTGTCACCCATACAATGTAGACAGCCTTGGGGGACAGATAGGAGAACAGAATTAGAAGAGCGAAGATTGCAAGGTAGGGAGTAGGGTGATAATATCAGACCAGCATGGAGGTGTCAAGCCAAGCCAAGACAAGACATGGAGAGTCTTATAGGTGAGCAGGAGGATTTTTAAGCCGATATGAAACTTGACAGGAAGCCAGTGCAAGGACTCCGGGATAGGAGTAATGTGATCATTTGTACTAGACCTGGTCAGGATTCTGGCTGCTGAATTTTAGACATACTGCAGTTTGTTCAATGTGGATTTAGAAACCCCAGAGAGTAGAGCGTTACAGTAGTCAATTTGGGAGAAGACAAAAATTTTCAGTCAAAGTTAGTGATAACACAGGGCATAGTCGAGCAATATTTATGAGGTGAATGAAAGATGTTCTGACAACATGCTGCACATGTGGGTCGAACGTCAAATATCATCCCCAAGTTTTTCAATTTAGACTGAAGCTCAAGTACAAGACCATCTACAGATAGGGTTACACATTGGTTGTACAAAGTTGATGGGTGGTGCCAATAAGCATGACTTCAGTCTTGTCACAGTTAAAGGAAGGAAATTTTGAGTCACCCAAGTTTTTATATCGGGGATGCAAATTAATAGAATAGAGACAGCCACATCAGCGTCAGGTTTGGTATGGATGTATGTTTGAGTATCATCAGCATAGTAGTGTTGTAACAGAAAGAATAAGGTTCTGGATCCCGAGATGAAGTAAAACAGATTAGTTTATTGCATGCAAGGAACAATAAAGCCGAAGTCTTGTTTCCCGCAAGAAACAACAAAACCGAAGTATTGTTCCATGTGCCGGTACAAACTTTTAGGTTATATAGTCCTTCCTTGCTGCTTCGGACGTCAATCGGTGTTATGGTAAGGGGGGGGGGGGGGGGGGGTCATGGTATTTGGCCAGTTAAGAGGTCCTGGCCAAATGGTCAGTTTAAGATTATGCCCCCAGGGGGTTCCTTGCTCGCATCTGGAATCCTTATCAGTTAACCCCCTTTCCTGCCATAAACCCCTGTTGCTTAGAAGTCTAATTTTCAGGCAGAACTGACTTAAGTTATTAACCCTTTTTACATCTTGTCTCTTTCTTCAGTAGTGAAAGCTGAGGCCATGTGATCTTTAAAGCCTTAAACTACACACACGTATACTAGTACACTCACAATCAATTTGGGTTGTTTTAACATAGTGGAATAAGTGGGTATAAGGGCGTGTTCTGATTTAGCTCTGTCAGAAACATAACTACCATGTAAAAAGTAAGTCTACTGTAATAATATCACAATTACATTACATTTACATTAACAGTGCACTGAGAGAGAGAGAGGGGTTAATACAGACACACTGACTGGACACTACAGCACATTAACACTGCACTGAGAGAGGGATTAATACAGACACACTGACTGGACATAACAGTACATTAACACTGCACTGAGAAAGAGGGGTTAATAGATACATACTGACTGGACACTACAGCACATTAACATTGCTCTTAGAGAGAGAGGGGTTAATAGATACATACTGCCTGGACACTACAGTACTTTAACACTGCACTGAGAGAGGGGGGTTAATACTGACACTGACTGGACACTACAGGACATTAACACTGTACTGAGAGAGAGAGGTGAATACAGACACATTGATTGACTGGACACTACAGTACATTAACACTAGACTGAGACAGGGGGCTTATACAGACATGGACAAACTGAAACTTAGATCATATTACCACTGCACGGAGAGAGGGGTTAATACAGACACTGACTGGACACTACAGGACATAAAGTCTGCACTGACAGAGAAGGGTGAATACAGACACATTAACACTGCATTGAGAGAGGGCTTAACACAGGCACTGCGACTGGATAATACAGCACATTAACACTGCAACCAGAGAGAAGGATTAATACAGACACTCTAAGTCTACACTCTAAGCTCTAAGTCCCACACCTGAAGAAGGCTCCACAGCCGAAATGTTGTGTTTTCTTTCTTCTTTTGTTCAGCATGAAATAAACCTATTACTTGTTCCTAAATTAAAAATGACTAGATGACTAGAAGGTGACTATGACAGACACTTGACTTGACTAAGACTATGACTAAATCAAAAACTGGAAACTAAATTAACACTGCAAACAAGTACACAGAAAAGTAACACTCAGAATTAACAACTTTTCTAAGCACACATTACATTTGTTGGTATCATACACCTCTATTGACAGCAACAATCAGCATCGACCAGCAAATTCTTAATAACCACGTCAAGGTTTAAATGTGAAAACAGCATGTTGATTGGTCAAAGCCCAAGCACAGTCCCCAGTGTGCTGTTTATGGTTGAACTCTAGAAGCAGTGAATGGTTTAGAAAGTGAATTCAGAGGGAGACAGTCTGATACAGAACTGTTTAATTACAGAGAGGCTCCCAGGTGGATCAGAAAGAGGTAAGATGGTGATTCAGAAAAAAAAAACCAAAGAGGGGAAAAAAGGCAAAAAGGCACAGAGATAACCAGTGGGAGAAAATGAGATCGGGGATGATTTTCCACTAATTCATTACTTGATATGATAAGAGGGGAAAAGGGTTGTTCTGAATACACTTTACTGAAGATAACGCTAACACGAGTGAGTGACACTTATTAACAACAGCGGATTGAATCATAATAATAAATAAAAAACTTTATTCTATATAGCACCTTTAAAAGGGGCTTTTCAAAGCTCTTTACAGAGGGAAAAAAAGCTACACAGTAGGAGGAGGCAGCAGAATTAGGTACAGTGTTCGGGTACAGTGAGGTTTCAGAAAGGGCAATAAGGAGTTTGATTAAACAGATTGAGATCTAGATTGAGATGCTCATTGAAAAACTGGCCATCTGATAGTCAGATCTGTTTGAGTGGCAGGGTGAGATGGTGAGATTGCTTATGTTGCTCCTTGCAACTGCAGGATACAGGTCGGACCCAGTCTGGACACGACAATAAAAAGGCAAGACCCCCAACAAAAGCAAAGACCCAAACACACAAATGATCTGAACCTGATTCTTTAGAAAGCAGAGAGCATAGATTCTAAAATAACCCACAAATATCAAATTTAGTAAAATAACATTGAGGTGAATTGGTTAGAAACACCTTCTCCTGATTAGTGGGTGGATTCTGAGAATAAGCAGATAAATTGCCATTAATCTGGTAACATCAGGGTTAAGCTTTGAAGAGAGATTTAACTGCAGGTAACATTTACAAACATTTACAGGCAGCAAGGCAGTTGATCTCTTCTTTAGGTCTTTGTAGGAGTTATTTAAGAGCTGAATACTTAGCAACACCTTCTTTATAGATTGGGTAACTTGCATGCTGTATGTTTATTGTGTGTGTAGATTAGTGTGTGTATTGTCACTGTTAATAAATATTTGTTAGCCCAGTGTCTTACTTCTGCCTCTTTCTGTGTCAGCACAAAGAACACAAGTGCTTCTCAATCTTATTATTGCTCAGTTATATAGGGGTTATAGTCATTTCGTTTAATTGTTGATTCACCCTCTGGGCCATTTCAGGTTGTTCCTCTAATTTCAAAACCCCCTATTCGTAACAGCTGGTGTCACCAATTTTCTGTGATAAACTGGTATCCCGTCCATGGTGTATCCCACACTGTGCCACTTGCATGCTGGGATAGGCTCCGGCTCTACTGTACCACTGTACTGGGTAGAGCAGTGAATTCAACTGAGAGGAAATGACTGTATCTCTAGAAGACTCATACACCTTCTGCTTTGTGCTTAATCCAAAGAGGTCAGGAAGAGAACAGTGGACCTTGCAGTGCTGGTACTCAACAGTAAGAGCAGACAACACTGGCCAGACATTCAGCACAAAAACACCATGAGAAAAACCCAGGGAACAGAGTTTGTACTTTTAATTCCTTCCAAATCCACAACACTCCTTCTCCTCCAAGATCAATCAACACAGAAGAATCCCCAAACTTCAAACACCCCAATACACTGCACCTCACCAGAGACAATCCAATATTCACTTGCTCCTGCACCTCAAACCCCTGACAGCTGGAAAACATAAGAATGCATACAGCCATCGACTGATCGACCATTTTTATCCTGTTTACAATTTCACGGTTATTTCCAGATTTTATTTGCGTATGTAAATCCTAAATCACTGGAAACACGTTTGGCCAAGAATGTTAAAAATAAGGAAGATGTTCCAAAAATTAAAAAAAAAACGAAACAAGTAAGATACGAACGTTTTTCCGTAATGATTATGTAAATACAGTAGCTCATCATTTTTTTTTATCTGAGTCATTGAATGATATGGAGTCAGTCTAAATTATGTGTTCTAAGCCCCGTTTCTGAAATAAAGATGTTTTCAGCACCATAATTAGAAAACAACAGTTCAGTACTGTACTGAGAGAGAGAGGGGTTTGTACAGACACACTGACTGGACACTCCAGTACATGAACACTGCACTGAGAGAGAGGGGGGTTCATACAGACACACTGACTGGACACTCCAGTACATGAACACTGCACAGAGAGAGAGAGAGAGAGAGAGAGAGAGAGAGAGAGAGGGGGGGGGGGGGGGGTTAATACAGACACACTGACTGGACATTGCAGTATATGAAAACTACACTGAGAGTGAGAAGGGTCAATACAGACAAAGTGACTGACATAATAGTCCAAAGGAGTTAGTACAGACAGACCCTGGTGGACTGGAATGTTTAAACCTATCTATATAAATATAAAATCTAAAGATATAACACAATAATTATAATACAAATACAACATTTGTATTTTCCCGAATGACGTCGGATTGTACACTGATTCGGTGAAAGAATTATATTATAATACAAATACAGTATTATATACCGTGATATATATATATATATCATAATAACGTCGGATTACACACTGATTTAGAGAAACAAATGCTGAATATGAACGAGTTATTTTTATAACCGGCCAACAGTTCAGTTTCCAGTAAAGAATCCCGTTGCTACATCACACAAGACTTTCCGACTTCACTCTGTATCTCTCCACTATATTCTCACCAGTGAGGAAGTTAAAGATACTGGTTTTAAACACAGACACTCTGACTACATACAAGTCACCACACTGACCAGACAGCTCCAGTTTCGTGTTCAATTCTTCTTTTATTTCTGCAGTGACTTCACAGGGAAGCGGGTGTCCAACACGATCTGTCCCTCCCTGATCTCCTCCTGCTCCCGACTCCTTCTCCCACAGCTGCAATCTCACCTTCAGGCTCTCGTTTTCCTTCTTCAGCTGCGCCATTTCACTCCCGACACTTTCTTCCATACACTGTGTGATTTTAAACACAGACCGTCTCGCCAGAGTCTGGGAGACGCTGCGGAGTTTGTTTTCAATCTCATCCTCAGAGTCAGACATCCTGTTTCGGAACACATGTGAAACTTCATACACGATCGATTTGAGCAAAACCTCCATGAAAGAGCGAAGTTCAGTTTCCAGATTGAACAGTAAAATTGCCATATTTAACCAAAGTTGATCACAAATACAGAGAGATTGCTGTGCTGATACTGAAATGACAAACACTAAAACTCCTACGCCCCTACGGGTCTATATTATTGCAAGGGTTTTAATTCACACCTGAAGCAGGAACTGGCGATCACTCCTACATCCTGCCACATGACGCACTTCATAGTGATTGTTGCTATGCACTTCACGTGAAGGACTTTCAGTATGTTGGATCTTGTTGAATATACAATGAAAAATAATGTAGCATTGTTTACAAATATATGTGCGTAAAATATACACATATATGTACACATACAAATATATATGTTGTATTTTCATATATTTCCAGATCCTTCGCCTGTATTGAAATAAATAACAGTACTTAAACGTGTATTGAAATAAAGAGATCAAACTTTGAATGTAATGGATTCATACAGTATCTAAACAATGTCTGCTAATAGACGGTAATGTGGACAATTCCTGTTGCCAATTGGTTGGATATCTCCAAGACATCCAAGAGATCAGGTATTGAAAATATTTTTTAAACAGAAAATGTGAAATGGAAAGTAGGTCAAAAGCCTTCTGATAACCTAAGTACACCATACTACATGTTCTGTGCATCCATTAGTTTTATGGGCTTTATGGGATTTAATTAATTAGACAAATTATATTTCTGATTACAATAGATAGTTTTATATCTCTATTCATAGTAAAGGTTGGTTTTATTATAATTTATAGTAATCCTTTGTTTCATTTTTTTTCAGAAAAAAAGACTGCAATGTTGATGGAATAAGAAAAAAAGGTCCCTAAAAGACTGATTTGAATGAAGCATTTTTTATCCAAATTTAACATTTTGCAGCTCTCTGACAAACCAGCAGCATTCTGACAGACAGAGGAGTTGTAAACTGTCATTGTCTCAGTTGTCCAGAGGAGCAGAGTGACTGAGAGGTCAGAGCTGTTAGCTGGTATTGTCAGTGTGAGAACAGCTCTCCAGCTGTCTCATTGACTTCACACCACCTGAGTGCTGATGCTCTTTCTCTCCTGCTCGTCTCCTCTCCACTACCGTCTTTTGTTCTTTTGTTTGATTTATCAGCTGCCCCTCATACATGAAGGAGGCACCAAAGCCAAAACATTGTGTCTCTTTTCTTTTCACTATGGAATAAACCTTTACCTGCTCCTGTCTCATTCACTCTCTTTCTCACCTTGTCTGCAGTCTCACCTCCTGCTGCTCCATTGTCTGCAGTTTCTGTCCAGAGTTTCACCTCCTGCTGCTCCATTGTCAGAATGAATGATGAGTCACAGGACTGTTCTCACCTGTTAACACCCAGTAACATTTCTGCCCAGGTGGCAATTTAAATACCTGATTCTGTATTTTAATGTGTCTGTTTTGTGTTTAATGTCTTCACCCTGCTCTTTTTTGTAATGAAATTTATGTGCTTGAAGTTGTAAAACTCAAACCTTGGTTTACTATGAGATTTTAACATGATTTCTTGCTGTAATGTTCATCTGCATTTGATATGTTTATATTTCACTATATTTAATCATAATCATATGTACTCATACATAATCCATGTAGATAATGTAAAATAAATCTCATGTCACAGTAAAGGCCCACACAGTGAGAATTCTTGAAGAATAAAATCACACTGCACAACTTTGGGACATCACGTCCAAGTTTAGTGACAGCAACATTAGAGATTTTAAGCTAAGACATTTCAGATCACCTTTTTATTAAAAGTTCAAGCAAAATTGAATAACTTTGCAAGGAACATTTCAAAATCTCAATCAAATCCAGTACAATCCCAATGGATTAATCTGAATTTACTCTCTGCGATCCCGACAAGTTGGGAAACAATTTTATGGTTCTTACGGTAAGAAAAATAGCACGAGACCACACAGATTCTTTAATGCTTACATCATAATGTTATTAGACTAGGACACCAATGTGAATATGTGTTTGGGTTTCGATGAGCTGATTCTTGTTGAAGAATTGGTGATTTAAGATTAAAGAATCAGTAGTGTCGGAAAGCAGGAGCTCTGTTTCTCAGCGATCTTGAAGGCATGTCTATGTAGAGCACAGTGTGAAGATCTGTACTAAAGAACACCAAGTGCTTAATATGACATCTTTTACCATTGCAACTTTTCATCTCAGGTATACTTTTAGAAGGCATAGAAAGAATAGTTGTGTTGACACTCTCATCACACAGCAGAGTGGCGCATCTGACGCGTGCTGGGCCCATAACCCAGAAGTTGATGCAGCAAAACCCTTCTCTTCTATGGACGTTTTATGGAAGACTTAAGCACACCATCGGGTCAATGTAGAATAAGAAAAAAAACATAAACAAAGTCTCTTCGTATAAGTCCTGTTCTAAGTTTCTTGCTTTTGTGAGCAAACTTACCCAGATCTGCAATATTTTAAAATATATGGAATAATTAATTGGAAATAACTAAATTATCGACAATATCCAGTTATATACTTGGACAGACAAAAAAATGATTATGATATTACATATAACCACATACTTCATATCCTACAGATTAACATACTGACCAGAATAATTGAAAAGCTTTGATTCTGAACCCCTGCAGTTAGTGTTAATTAGAAAAACAAGTGCTGAAACCTGAGCATAAATTCAGCTGCTCTCCAGGTTTGTTCCACATGGTTTTTCGTTGCAATTGAGCTCAGAGCTGGAGATGATCTCTAGATAGAACCGTGTTAACTAGTCTGCAGCTGTGTGCTCCTTTCGAAACTTTGTTGCAATTGACTCAATGTGTGGTTCAATAGTTCTCAGGTGCAGTGTTACAACCCACACAGAGGACATGTTTTGGGTTGTAAAACCCAAAACAGTAGCAGCAGTTAGAAGTTTGCTGTGCTTCCAGGATCATTTTCAGCCTTATAAACTGGTTATCACACTGCTGATCACTATATTAAGCAGTTAATAGCCTGGAGCTGTTTAGACTGCTCTTGTCATTTCTTTTAATAAGAAGCACCGAACAATTTTAGAAAGCTTTTCAAGTTCTGACATAAATTTGTTTATTTCTGGCTATCAAATGAGAGACTCCAGAATATTAAAAAGTGCTTCGACCTTTAAGTCGGGGTTTTACAAACTAGGGTACTGAGGGAGTGCCCATACATGCTCTGCAATGGGGAAGAAATCGAAATTCTCATCTGTGCTGTGAAGGAGATTCTCAAATGCTTCCATCATATTGCTTTCATGCTAGGATACAAGTGTGTATAAATGTTTGGTTTTCACTGATTCTTGTTGAAGAATTGGGGATTTACGGTGAAAGAATCAGTATCCTCGGAATGCAGAAGCTTTGTTTCTCAGCAATCGTAAGGATCCCGAAGACAGGTCTATGTAGAGCAGTGTGATGATTTGTATTAAAAAGACAATGTCAGCAATTCAAAGCATGTAGGCAGCATGAATAAAACAATGCAGAGCTCAGTAAAAACAATCTGAAGCCTTAATTCCCTTCATATCCCGAGCAGTGCATTCTGACACGGTGGCTGTGTAGAAGAAAATGAGAAATGCCAAACTTTACCCACCTCATTGCGGTTACTGCTACTCCTGCGTCAGTAGCTTTAAGATTCTCCTGACATCCGATTGTCTTGCATCTAACATTAAGAGGATTTCTCTGCTGGCCACGAGACACGAACTGGCAACTTTCCAGCCACAGGCACAGATCCCTACCCACCACACCACCCCATATACTATGGATGGTACTACTGCGCTGAGCTCACTCTGGTGCAGTTCAGCAATGTGAGAGGAAGGGCAGTAACGCAATGGATAACGCATATCAGAAGATTGTAGGTTCATCTCCTGCTTGACTCGTGTTGGCTCCTCAGTAATAAATGTCCTCTGTGTAAGTGAACTGCACCTGAGAGCTATAGAACCACACATTGGGTCAATTGCAACAAAGTTTCGAAAGGAGCACACAGCTGTGGACTAGTTAACACGGTTCTATCTAGAGATCATCTCCAGCTCTGAGCTCAATTTCAACGAAAAACCATGTGGAACAAACCTGGAGAGCAGCTGAATTTATGCTCAGGTTTCAGCACTGTTGTTTTTTCTAATTAACATTAACTGCAGGGATTCAGAATCAAAACTTTTCAATTATTCTGATCAATGTGTTAATATGTAGGTCATAATTGTTATTTTTTCTGTCTCGTTCAAGTATATAACTGGAAATCGATAATTTAATTTAGTTATTTCCAATTCAACAATGTTAAATATTTTAAAATATTGCAGATCTGGGTAAGTTTGCTCTCTAAAGCAGGAAAGATAGAACAGGACTTAACTTCCACATTCAATTTATTGGTGATTCTTTGTTACGCACTGAACCTTTTTATTTTTAGCTTAAACAGAGAAAGCTATAAAGGGTCCTGAATCAAGTGTTCAGAATCATGCGGATCAGAAAATTGTAGATCTGACTCCTGCCTGGCTTGTCAATCAGGCTCCTGTCACGATCGCTAACCCCTCCTCTTAAGGGAGCTCCAGCCCTTCCTCGTTCCTTCCCATTGTCTGCACCTGTTCCCTATTCCCGTTCCCCCTTAAAAGCCAGACGCTGACCTCACTCCTGGCTTCTCATTGATTTCCGTGTCGTGAGAGCCCGGGGTCCTGCTGCATCTGGCTCCGTTATGGTTTTAGTTTCCTGGTCCTGATTCCCTGCCCCGCCGGTCCCGACCCGGTTCTGGTTTTAACTACGGATGGATCCCCTGGTCTTGGACTAAACCTCTCGTCTTGGATTCCTCCTCTGGATTTACCCTTGGATTGTTCGCCCTGGATTCACTCCCCCCGGACACTAGCACTGCATGGACACGCCCCCCTGTCTCCCGACCGACTCCTGCATGATATTTTTCCCCTTGTGTCTTCACTATTCTGGATTGCGTCGTCCGCATAGGGCCCGGAAAGAACTGTTCGTGACAGAATGAGAAGCCAACACCCGGGCCCCGCGGACGGCGTATTGGTACCTGGACTCCATCCTTTTTATTTTTGTTTTGTTTAGGGCTTCGGAGCCGCCCTGGAAAGGAGGGGCGTACTGTCACGATCGCTAACCCCTCCTCTTAAGGGAGCTCCAGCCCTTCCTCGTTCCTTCCCATTGTCTGCACCTGTTCCCTATTCCCGTTCCCCCTTAAAAGCCAGACGCTGACCTCACTCCTGGCTTCTCATTGATTTCCGTGTCGTGAGAGCCCGGGGTCCTGCTGCGTCTGGCTCCGTTATGGTTTTAGTTTCCTGGTCCTGATTCCCTGCCCCGCCGGTCCCGACCCGGTTCTGGTTTTAACTACGGATGGATCCCCTGGTCTTGGACTAAACCTCTCGTCTTGGATTCCTCCTCTGGATTTACCCTTGGATTGTTCGCCCTGGATTCACTCCCCCCGGACACTAGCACTGCATGGACACGCCCCCCTGTCTCCTGACCGACTCCTGCATGATATTTTTCCCCTTGTGTCTTCACTATTCTGGATTGCGTCGTCCGCATAGGGCCCGGAAAGAACTGTTCGTGACATACGCATGCTGACGCAGCTACTCACCTGATATTTAACATTCCTATAATCACAACTATGAATGTCCACTGTGGGTATTTTTTCCATGATTATTTATTCTGTCATTGAAGCATATTTTACCTCATACCGAAGTGTCATAATCACTGAAAAAATAGAAAATGATAAATCACTATGAATTGCATTTAGCCTGTTCTGATCTAGATATTCTATATACTTTAACATGCCATGTTCACAATGTCAAAACTCAGAAATGCAACAGTGAAGTGTTGTAATTACAAATATACATAGTGTTGGAATATTGAGATGTTTTGGTAATGAGGAAGGAGAGACATGCCATGTTCACAGGGTCATATTTAAAAAAATGGTACAGTACAATTTCTTGTACTTCAGGATTAAGAGAGCCTGTTACATTGTGTCTCACACCTCAGTGTCAGAATTTTGAGATGTTTTTATAACCAGGGGGTAGGTTTATAGCAATAAACAGAAAGTGCCATCACCCTTTGCTCATCCTCGGTTAACTATATATTATCATATGCCATGTTCTAAATGTCCCATTTATATTAAAATTTCTTGTAAAATGCAAGATTTTAAGACTTTTTATGATCAGAAGGCAAGGTTGTGGTAAATATGCAGAAAGTGCCTGTGAACTTATGTTTTGCCTTTGTTTTTTTTACTTATTGTGTTTGTGTTATTGTGAGTTTTGAAAATTGGTTTACAATTTTCTGAAATGTGTTTCACACAAAAATGCTATTTGGATAGTCACAACTTACATATTCCCCTTTACTGAGAATAAGTATAGTAATCCATCCCGATTAGTACTTTTAAAAATTACTGTAGAGAGCCATCTACAGGCGAAAGGCGGCATAACATCACAGCAGCAGCATTTAAGGCAGAAGAAGAAGCTGGCGAATAAGAACCCATCTTCAGCCTCGTTAATGCAATACCATTGGGTGAAGTGGAAAAATATTTCTTGCTCTGAATCCTAACATTTTTATAGGAGGTGTTCTAGTACTTCTTGCCTCAGATAAAACTGCCAATACATCACTTATTTCTACTCCATCAATAGCAGCAGTGTTATCGGTACTGAGTCCTAAATGTATGTCCTGTCATCATATAAAATGTTGAAAGTTTCAACTGCATTCAACTGATCAAATTTCTCTTCGATGACTGTTATAATGTTATCCAAAATACATCCAAAACAAATTTGCACTGTTTTTTTTATCCAGAAGAGCATCATGAGACTCAAAACATACCTGTTTTTTCTTCTTTCCAGGAGGAAGGATTGTTCAGATGCAAGCATTGGTCCAAAATCAATGTGCTCTCCTATCGCTGTTGCTTCTTTAAATCCTTCATTTGAACGTCAATATTGAGGGATGATATCATACACATTTTGGTTTTCTTTTAAAGCAATTTTCTTAAAATATGAGCCTCTGTTATAGTTGTCTTGGAAGTTTCGCAAGGTATAATAGACCCCCTTGTGCCCTCAGCTAAAATATGATCAAATACAACAAAATTAATTTACACAGAACAGCATTTATGGTTGCATGTATATTAAAATTAAGATAAATATACAAAAGTATTAAAAAAAACAAATGTACAGTCCTAACATAATCATGCTGTCCAACTGTCTTTTTTGCTTGTCAAGTTCTCCAACAAATCTGTGTCGTAATTTTAAATATTCTAACTAAGGGTGCAACAAGAGCATACATGAATTCTTCTGCCAGCCGTTTGAAGATCAAAGTCCATGGCTGAATATGATGTCCTTGAATGTTGGTCATTATTGGCCATTCCCAGTGATATTGACTTATGTACTTCATTGTTTAACAAAAACATTCACATTTCCTGCAAATATCAAGTGGGTTAAGGTTTTGCTAAGAAATCCAAATAAGTAGAGATGAGGTTTACATTGCAATAATGAGAAGTGTATTTCTGGGAGGGCTCAAACCACTAACCTTTCAATTAACAGAGACTCATGTGTGTCCCTTTTCTCCATTTGCAAGCCTGCAATATACAAGGCAAGATTTGTATTTCATCATACACAAGCTGTATGAATTTCATGAAAAGAAAGTTGTTCCAGAAAGAAAATGAAAACTTGCATTAAACAAAATCAAGCTGCACGTAATCATCCATAGTGATACATTTTGTAAGACAAGACAGGAAGAAAGGCACTGCTGGGATTTGAACTCAGGATCTTTTGTTTAAAAGGAAAGCATGGTAACCAAATCAGCAAAAGTGCATCAACACCATGTCTGACTCAGTGATTGCAGCTGACTGTCGCTGGAGGACAGTTCATTGTGAACAAGTCAGCCTACATAACAAGGGGGAAGAGACTGACCTCTGTGATGCAGTATCGACAAATACTAACCTTCTGTCCAACTGTTCTCTGCTGCATTCTGGATTAGCAGGTAAATATTGGTTTCCATGAATGTGTAGGGTTTTGTGTATTTACTGGGACAATTATTAATTGTAGTAGTAAGTCACAAAATGATTCTTTGATGGCTATTAGAAAACTGACCTTGCGGGATAACTCAGCAACGCACACACACAGATACTAATACACTTATTAATACGTAAAATGTGCATATAAACATAACAGATCTTAAGAGTGTGGGTTAGCAGAATACAAAAGGTATATATTAAATCACGAAGAGTTCCAAACCAAGAGGGACATACATTCAGTATACCATTCTTTTAGACTGTTTCGTAAATGAACTGGGATTACAACTTCTACACTAGATACTCAAAAGCAAGTACATCACTCATAGGTATTAGATTGATATCAATGGTGGTTGAGGTAACAATTGAATTCTCGAGCTGTAATGCAGAATGTTTAATACTCATCCAATCTATGTGGATTCAGATCTCCCGCGGACACAAAGAAGCAGTGGCAGGCTGTTACTGTGTCCAATCGGCACTCTCTGGCTCGGTGCCAGGCAGTGGCCAGTGCGGCTGGCGAGAAGGAGAAGAGGGAGAAATTCCTGCTGAGATGCGCTGCTGATGCTCTTTGAAGACCGGCTAGTTAATGTTGGTTGAAACTAGCAGAGCTTGTGCATATGGAAAGTGACTGAGGGTCCAAGCAAGTCACACTCTTTAGATGGGAAGAAGACCAGTTCTGAATCCTGAGATTCAGCTGTCGACTGTTCCGACCATAGTTCACTCATTGATCAGCCGAGCTTTGGCGGTGGAGTACCGGCGGTTCATGAGGCTTGCTGCTGGGCTAACCTCGGGCCGATCCTTTTGTTATGTGCGGGCAACCTCCGTTCTCGACTCTTAGAACAAAGTAAAGTCCCGGCACTCGGACACACTGGCCATCACGTGATTGTCCGAGCTGAGTCTGAGAACGTCCTGGAGGGGCCTCTTCTGGGCGTTGTGTTTTATCTGGAGGAACTACGGTAGTTCATTGGTTTTAAGTTCCACGGGCATTCAAGACCCACGTTGGGTTACCCTGCCCTACCAGTTCCTGATTGCCTGATTGAGGTGGAGGATGAGTAACAATGCACTTTGACCTTAGGGTTGTAAACCTTGGGATGAGCCCCATAGAATCTCCCAGACAGTAAGGCGCCAGAGATGACCATTTATTAGGGTGCCTGGTGAATCTCAGCCTTGGGAGCTGTTCCTTATCAGGAAACTCTATCAGCTAGAAAAACACCTTAAATGTGAACTAGATGGAATGGCCTCTCTGTATCCAGCTCCACTGAGATGAGGGAGAGAGGGACTGGCAAGGGAGCAGCAAACTTAATTCCCGTATTTTAAATAAGCCTTGCCGCTACAGAAGTGTCCTTAGAAGAAAAACATCTTCTATGATAGTGGTACAGTCCATCCCGCCCCTCCTATAGCCTTTCAAAGAGAAAAAAAATTGAAAACAAAGTATGTCTATGTGTGGTAATCAACCAAGTCTTACAAACATTCTAAACCCTTCCACCTCCTTTCATTGCAAATGATTTGTACATGTTAGAAGGTTAATTTTGGCTTCTGATATTATGGTGGATTAAGAGTCCTGGAATCTTTGTAGAAGGACAAAGATGAAAGAAAGGGCAGTGTAATCATGGCCAAGAGAAGGCAAATGTTGGACTATCTGCTTGGATTGAATGGAGCAAAACGTAGGCAACTCCTTGAGCAGAACCTGCTTCATCCTTCAGACTGGGGTTTCTGAAGATCTGTACATTTGAACTTTCAAAGTGACTAAAGTAAAGGAGTCTTCCCTTTTTACCACATAATTCCCACAGATCAACACTAACAGAGAGTCTAATTCCAGCCAGGATTCAATCACTGTCTCTCAGGCATCCCAGCAGTGGATTTCATGACTTCAGAAAGCCATCTTCACCAGTGGAGAACTCAATGCTCTGAGGTTTACTGGCAGAGTCTCACACTGGGTAATGTTAGATGTTGATAAATAATGTCCTATGGAATTCTACTATTGATAAATCCTACCATGGAACTGTGATGTGTCCTGAAAAAAATATACTATGATAGTGGTACAGTCCAGCACAGCCTTTAAAATAGAAAAGAAAACCGGACAGCAACAAAGTAAGTCTGTGGTGTAATCAACTAGGTCTTGCAAACATACTTAACCTCTTCCAGCTACCAACATTACAAATGCTGTTTACACATTAGATGGTTATTTTTGGCTTCTGATATTATGGTGGAAAAAGAGCCCTGGAATCTTCGTAGAAGGACAAAAGACGGAAAGAAAGGGCAGTGTAACCATGGCCAAGAGAAGGGAAATGTTGGAGAGATCTCATTCACTTTTTATCATTGTTTTTCCAGCCCAACAAAGATCAACATATATGAGCAGGCGTCCTGTGTCAAATCCAATCTGCCTTCCTTACAAGCATACAGGAATGTCAGTGAATTAAATATTGACATATGAAAATACACAAAAATATGCAATCACAAATATCCAGTTTGAGCAAATATAAGACAATAACAAAGTACCACAAACTACCAGGCATCTAGTACATTACCAGTTCAGGTGGGGAGCTGCGTCAGCATGTGTAGGCTTCAAAGGAACAAGTAATAGCTCTATTCCATGCTTAAAAGAGAAGAAAGAAAACACAACATTTCAGCCGTGGAGCCCTCACACCTGAAGAAGGCTCAACAGCTGAAACGTTGTGTTTTCTTTCCTCTCTTTTCATATAGTGTCATTAGCCTTTTAACAGTTCCTGTCAAAATAAAATAGAAATGGATAACATTCTAGAGAGAGTTTGAAATACCAAGGTACAATTTAAACCATATTTCTTCCACTACAACCACAATATTTTGGAGAGATTGTTGAACCTCACTGTTCTGACATGTCCGTTAGCCTCCGTCCTGCTTCAGCAATGAATGTGGCGGGGCACATTCTGAGGGAGATGAGGTCAATCAGGTGGCAGGAAAACCACGCTATGCTTTTTTTTTGAAATCCTGAAAAGGACAGAGGGGCCATCTATATGTGTGCAGCTGGATATGTAATTGCAGTTGGCGTAGCAAATTCTGCTGAAGCCCCACTGCCTGGTGTGGACAGTAGCTGTGCATGTTGCAGCAGAATTGTGCATGCGAGATCAAGGGGGCATGTCATGTGTTAGAACACTTCACTCCCTTCAGTAGCGCATGATTCCCTGAGTTCTTTAGATAACCTGTGGACCGATCTTTCATGATGAAGAATTCCTTAAGAAGAATAGATCTCGGCCCACCATCCCAATGCCTCCATCTCACAACAACAACCTCCCACTGCCCTTAGTCTGCAAGGCAGTCCTTTCAAGTGTGATGACGATGCCCGGACCTTCGTTGCCTATTGTACGAGCTGAACTTTTGTGCTCATCAATTCAACGCTCTTTCCATCAACTCATCTTGTCTTTTGACGCTTCGTGTTTTGCGCTCCTTTGCCTATCGGCATATCGGGTGACTGCAAACACTGAAGTTTTTGCTTATGGAGTGTGGAACATTGTTTTGAAGTGATGGCTGTTCTGTCATGTTGACGCTGAGTGAATCTTTCTTTGGCAACATGGGCAGGCTGACAGCAGTGCGAGCGAAAGTAATGGCAAATTTCTTGACTTATTTCTGAATGTGAATGTTCTTTAGAAAAGGGATGTGGCGTTGCTTTTCCCCTTGGAAAGGTCACACATTCCAGACGTGGTTATGAGCGAACAGTTGCCGCAAGTGTTTGAAAAGAGCAAGAGAGGAAGCAGCCCTGCCCCGTGTGAGGATCAAACTCAGGACCTTCAGATGATGAGACTGACGCACTACCATTTACGCCAACAAGCCCAGCTGCAGTACATACACCGGAAAGTTTGCCTCACATGGATTTCAGTCGCCCGTTCCCTAATCTTTATAAGCCCTCTGCTGGATGTTGCATTTGCCTTTTGATCTCACCGATACTTTTTTGGTCTGTTTCTGTTGCGAGTCCGTCTTTCAGATCTCACCTAGCACAAGTCTCTCTGGCTGAAGTGGCCTCTCTGCTTCAGCATTGTGCCCTCACTCAGCCATTAAAAACGTCACTCGGACTTCTGACATGCTGACATGAAATGTCAAGAGAGAGTGGCGGAGACGCTTAAGGCAGAGAGAAGATGAAAAGGGGGCGTGGCTGCGAAACGCCTGACAGCTGCACGACGCTCTCCACGCAAGGCGTGACCACAGGCTAAAGGACACCTTTCGGCACATCAAGCTCTAAGCACACACCTGGAGGATGCGGGAATTGATCCCGCTACCTCTTGCATGCAAAGCAAGCACTGTACCATGCAAGCTAACCCCCCTCATGGGGGTTATGCCTCGGCGTCACCTAGTGCCACTTGTTCCCCTCTTACCGGGCACAGTTCACTGCCCTTCGTCTGCAAGGCAGTCGTGTAATTGCGGCTTTCTTGACTTATTGATGAAGGTCTGACTGGACAAGCGAATGACGCCTCTCCCCTGTCCTCAAGCTCGCTGACAGATTGAAATGGAAAGTGCTGCCATGGCTCATTGGTTTAGGGGTATGATTCTTGCTTAGGGTGTGGGAGGTCCCAGGTTCAACTCCCAGATGAGCCCTTGTGTGCTCTTTTTGTCCTCGTCCACAAGACTGGGAACTGATATCCACATCACCTTGCAGCGTCTGCTTATGGCAAACGATGGAATGTGACTAATGACTGAACGAGCCTGGTGAATACTCATCACGTGGCACAATGAGAGCGTGCAGTCAGCTGTCTGAGGCGGCAACCTCATTGCTCGTTCAAAAGAACACGTACTGAAAACTCATCACCACTATGTCGTAAATGAGCACTGCGATCGCTTGTTGTCATGCGTCCTAACTTGGGAAATGCAGAAGCAAAAGTTGCCCTCTCTCAGCCACCGAAACGTGTGCGGCTCGCCTTGCACGCTCTGCGCCTCGCATATTTATGGAGCTGTCTGCTCTTCTTTCTGTTGAAGTACGCAAGTTACGGGGCGTACTGCAGACTATGATGTGCTCACTGACCGCTTTCAAGATTTGAAAACTATGAGCTTGATGGCTCAAGTCGAACGGATGTGGTTGTTACGCAATCGATGATCAAACGCACGTATTCTAACGATTCGTGAGAGTATGTTCTAAAGGTCCCTGGATCGATCCCGGGTTTCGGCATTTTGTTTCATCGCTCCCTTTGTTCCTCTCTCCATCGCCCCCTGCCTAAAATGACACGTCCCTTTCTCAGCCCGAAACGCAATCGATACACCAGCAGCAACCCTTACAGGTTTCCGTAGTGTAGTGGTTATCACGTGCGCCTAACATCCGAAAGGTCCCAGGTTCGAGACCGGGTGAAAACAGCCTCTTCTTGCACGCTCCTGCACTTCACAGATGTCTTGAGCCACCGGTCATTTGTTCCCGATGTGTTTCCGGTGCCTTCATGCACCAAACGCACGTTCCTTCTGTACCTGGAGCCAATCATTTGCAATTGGGGCTGTGCTGACAGACCAAGACGAACTGTTGGCTCAAAAGCAGCGCAACACCTGCAAGAACAACAGAAAGATTAGCATCCAGCGGGGGCCTCTTAGTGAGCCCAAGATCTCATCAAGAATTGACTCCAGCAACAGGGCTGGGCGCATTGTTCCATACTATGACCACTCTCGGTGTAAACAGGTCCCTCCTGGTCTCTGCTTGAAATGCACTTTCCTGTTTGCTTTGGTGTAACTGGCTTCCCCTGCATGGGTGAATGTGAAGAAGATCCTTTGTAAGTCATTGAAGAAAATAGAGAAGAGGTCGGAGTGGCTTCTGTTGTTCATCAACGATCCAGTCAGGCAGTACTCCTCTGTAAAGCGCAGTTTGTTCACATCGATTGGCTTTTTTTGCCTTCATTCGTGCATGTAGTAAAAGCAGATGCCCCTATTCTGCAGTGACCCGGATTCAAAACGAGGTTGTTGCCACAACGCAAAATACTGACCACTATACGATCATGGCGAGTTACCGAGACACACACGGCTCCACCCTTTTCCACCCCTGAATAGCATTGGCGAGTTGAATAGCATTCAATTCACATCGAATAGCATTGGCCCCTGAATAGCATTCACTTTGTCGTTTTTATAACATTTTTTTTACCACGCTCGAATATTGTTTTGTCCATATCTTTGCAATGGAAGCACAGAACACCGTCAAATGCATTTTAAAGACCACGACTTGTGGATATTTCTACAGCCTTTACATCAAACTATCAGTGAGCTAATTATCTTTTTTTAAACCTCCGGTTTTTCATCGATGCGTAATTACGCACGAACTGGAACCCGGGGGACCGCTGTGTGCACACGTTCACAAAGCGAGAAATACTGTTCAATACGGCTTCATGCGAAAAACCCGTATATGACCATAGGAAGCAGAACAGCGCGGTCTCCAATTACCCAGACTGTAAGCACGGGAATAAAGCTTTGTTTGATTTCTGAAACCCTTCCTTTACGCCCTGTTTTCATTCAGGTAAGGGTCAACTATATTCACAATACTACTGACAGCAGGAAGATTAAAATATTCTTTACTCAGCAGCTTATTAAAAACAGCTCCCATGATGTTCAAACTGACTTTTTACACAGAACACTGACACAGCTTTGTGTTCTGAATCACTTTTTCTCGTGCTTTTATTTAATGTGGCACAATGCACTGGGATAGGGGTATTCTGTTCACAAACCAATAGCATTTAAACCACAGCACCCACAAAGCTGCAAGTAAGTGTTTTGCACACTAAGCAGGTCCTCTGACTTTTCCCAGCTTTGTTTTGGGCTGTGGAACCTTTCTTTATTTTTTAAATGATTTTCTGAAGATAACACTACAGGTAATACACTGGGATAGGTGGGTCTTCTTCGTGGCTCAATAGCATTTCAAGTACAACAGCCACACTGCTGAAACCAAGTGTTTTACACACCAGGCAGGGCCCCTAACCTTAGACAACCTTGCTGTGGCTGTGGCCCCTTTCTTTATTTTTTATGATTTTTTCAAAATGGCACCATTAGACAGGCGATAGGGCGGTGCTATTTACAAGTCAATAGATGTGGAGCACAGCGACAAGAACAACATTGAACTTTTTCTATAAGTGAAGGAAAATTCAAAAGAGCATGAAAAGAATGGATCGTATAAAATATCCATGGTAGAACTCGAGAAAAAAACTATACAAGGTATAATAGTCGCCGTGCATCCTCAGCTAAAATGTTTTAAAAAGTACGACAAAAGTACAATATGCTTAACAACATTTATGGTTATATCTATATCAAAATGAATGTAAATATACCAAGATATTAAAATACAATTTTAAAGTCCTAACCTAATAATGCTTGTGAAGTTTTCCAATAAATCCGAACTGTAATTTTGAAATATTATTGCTGAGAATGCAAAGAGAGTACAAATATCAAATTCAATGAGTGAAAATACAAAAGTAGTTCACTAAACTGAGTTTCTTCCCTGAAATGATTTGCTTGCGAAACACTAAGCAGCTTTGAATGGATCGCGGGAATCAAATATACAGATGGGTTCAGAGTGTGCTTTCCAACTTTTGAGTAACATTTTTCGTTGATAGGAGGGAGTTGTCTTCACAATCTGGGTTAAATAAAAAGGAGTGACGTCAGTACAAAACAGCTTTCCTTCTTGGGGAACAATGGTTGTGCTCCATATTTCTAAATATTTTGGTTTCAAGATCTCAATTTAGTGAGATAAAAAAAAGCCAGCTGGCTAAATGGTCTTTCAACTAATCGCCCGTGCAGGGATCAAACCCCAGTTGCTGGTACGAGTAGCATAAGGCTCTGCAACATGCAGATGAGGAACTAATCTCTGCTTCTTCATTATATACACAGTGAGCTATATTTGCGAGCCTACTGCCCCCTACGGGCTCTGTATTTCATTGCGGTACAAGACTGGTCGTGGAGACTTCTCGGTCTCTATGAAAGTGATACACTCCGTAAAATTTCCGGACATTTATTTAATCACCAACAGCGGCTGAGATCGAGTTTTTTTTTTTCATTCTGTACTGCGATTTCTGAAGGTTACCCTTTGAAAATACGAGTTTTGACGAGAAGGGATGGACATATGTGGTCAGCAGGCTTGGGGAATTGGACCTTATGGTGAAGGGTGAGGGCTCAGCAGCAGCAGAACCTGATCAGTATCGGTTGACTCCGATATTTACCTTAGTGTCGGTATATTAAGATGTATTGGTAACGAGGAAGGAGTGACAAAGCAAATTGGCAGAATCTCTGCTATTTTGTTGACTATAAATCCCCACATGCTGTGTTCAGAGGGTCATTATTAAAAAAAAACGTAACAGTAAAATCTCTTGTACTTCACAATTATGAGTGCCTGTTACATTGTGTCTCACACCTCAGTGTCAGAATTGTGAGACGATTTTGTAATCAGCAGAAATTGCATTCACCTTTTCCCAATGCATTCTCACATGCCATTTTCTCACATGCCATGTTCAGAGGGTCATATTTTTAAAATGGTACAGTAAAATGTCCTGAAGTTCAGGATTTTGATAGTCTTTTCCATTGTCTCTCACACATCTGTGTCAGAATTTTTAGACATTTTTATAACCAGGAGGTAGGTTCACAGCAATAAGCAGAAAGTGCGATCACGCCCTGCTCATCCTCAGTTAACCATATATTCTCATATGCCATGTTCTAAATGTCCCATTTAAAACTGCTATATTAAAATTTCTTGCAAAATGCAAGAGTTTGAGACTTTTTATGATCAGAAGCCAAGGTCGTGGAAAATATCCAGAAAGTGCCAGTGAACTTCTGTTTTGCCTTTGTCTTTTTTACTCGTTGTATAACATGCCAGATTGTTTTATTGTGAGTTGTGTTTCTGAAATGTGTTTCATACAAAAATGCAATTTGGACAGTCTCTACTTACATATTCCCCTTTACTGAGGATATGTTCAGTAATACATCCGGATAAGTATTTTTAAAAATGACTGTAGAGAGCCATCTACAGGCGAAAGGCGGCATAACATCACAACAGCAGCATTTAAGATGGAACGAAAAACGCGAAGAAGCCAACTTCAGCCTCGTTAATGCAATAACATTAGGTGAGGTGAGGTAAAAAATAAAAGCAAATTTTATGCTTCAAATTAAATTAATTTTATTTATTATGAATGTGCCTGAAATTTTTCAGTACTTTAGAGGGTTCTGCCATTTTAGATGTTATGCTGTTCCTGTCTGATTTGTCAAATGTGTCATTTAAATCTCTCGTCATTTCTATATCAGTCTGAAGGCCTTGAAGTAAAGATTGCAATTCATCCAAAAATACAATTCATCCAAAAAAAGTTTCCCACTGGTGATACATACAAGGAAATGAATGTACATTTTCCCCCAAAATCAACAAATTTAAAATCAAATAAATCCCTCATCTGCAGGTGGAGAGAATAATGTCAGAATAAATACAGGTTTAAAAGTCAGGAGCATTGATAGTCCTATTTTAAAATGACACTAAAATGCTCACAATATATTAAAAAGCTCTATTAAATAATGAAAAAATTAAAACAAGGTAAAAAGAAATAATACACAGTTATATAGCTCAGGAATTATCAATGGGAAGTTACAATGGGTTGATATGATTTAAAAAATAAAATGTTTGAAAAAAATCTGTAAAACTACAATATGCTAAAAATGGCATGAATACTTAAAACAGGTGTGTAAAATTAAAAAAAAATAAAACAAGTTAAAATAAATACTAAATGGGTTTAAAATTCAGGAAAGTGATTGGTCAGATGCTTACGATGAGTGTTGCTGGTGTTTCGTGTGATTTACTTAAATGAAAAAAATATTCAATTTAAAAACGGCAAGAGCTCGTATGAAAAAAAAGTTCTTAAGTATCTTTGTTGTAACAGCTGCGCCAGAACTAGTGTATTCATATACATCAGAAAAGTAGCTGAACGTGACTGGTTTATATTCAGTTATGTGCATTGGGGACGAAAAGGAGACTTACATGGATTTTATTAGGTTTTAGGAATCAGAAAATTTATTTGTATATGTTTATGCCTACGAGCAGAAATAACTTCCTGCTTTCAGCGCTTTTATTGTTTCTGCTTGTAACCTCGAACAGAGAAACCCAGTACTGACTCACAGAAACGCCCCAGAGTTTCTGTGTTTCTAGGATTTAAGAGGGATGTACTGTATGAAGACAGTAAAGGGAGTTTGATGAGTCTGGAGGGAGGAGATACGCATTCCGCACGGGGAGCGCAGAACAACGAGTTTCACCTGCAGCTCGCTGAGTCCTGTCCTATATAACTGCTGAGCCTGGGACACACTGAGTCTCTAACCAGTGTTGGAGATGTAAAGGGTTAAACCCAGAAGTTGGGAGTGGAGTTTTTGTATAAGTGTAAGATTAAGGGAATAGGGTTTCGGGGGCTTTGGTGCACAGAAGAGGTTTCGGTTTAGGTTTAGTTTGCTTTTGACACATTTGTAACGGCCATGGCGGCCTGTAGAGTCGGCATGCGCCGTTACTTTTGCGCACGTTTGGTGTATAAGGGTGGTGAGGTTTCGGCTCACTCGGGTGATATTTCACGGTTGGACTTCTCAAGGAAGGTGTTACAGAAAGGATTAAGGCATTAGATGTCAAATGCTTAATCACTTTGCTGAAGGGAATTGGTTTTGACATTAGTTTCAATCGGCAAAGTTACTGGAACAATTTTGGATGAAAATAGAGGAGAAAAAAAGATGTGGGCCTGATTAGAATGTTTGAATGGCAGAAGCTGATGGATCTTTCTAATGTGGTGTGAGCCTGGTCAGTACCTGGATGGGAGACCTCCTGGGAAAAACCAAGGTTGCTGCTGGAAGAGGTGTTAGTGGGGCCAGCAGGGGGCGCTCACCCTGTGGTCTGTGTGGGTCCTAATGCCCCAGTATAGTGACGGGGACACTATACTGTAAACAAGCGCCGTCCTTCGGATGAGATGTAAAACCGAGGTCCTGACTCTCTGTGGTCATTAAAAATCCCACGGCGTTTCTTGAAAAGAGTAGGGGTATAACCCCAGCATCCTGACCAAATTTCCCATTGGCCCTTACCAATCATGGCCTCCTAATAATCCCCCTCTATGAATTGGCTACATTACTCTGCTCTCCTCCCCACTGATAGCTGATGTGTGGTGAGCGTTCTGGTGCACTATGGCTGCCAACGCATCATCCAGGTGGATGCTGCACATTGGTGGTGGTGGAGGGGAGTCCCCATTACCTGTAAAGCGCTTTGAGTGGAGTGTCCAGAAAGCGCTATATAAGTGTAAGCAATTATTATTAATTAATAGGACTGTGATTGTTTGCATGTTTAATGAGATGGTGATGAAGGAAGATGTTGTGACATGGTTGTCTAAGTATTGTTTAGTGAAAGGTGAGCTTCAGAAAGTCTTGGATGATGATGGCATCTGGAACTGTGCATGGAGAGTACCTGTTTCATTGCATGAAGACAAAAAATGGTTATGGTGGATTTAAACACATTCCTTCTTTGATTGGATTAGGTGAAAATACAGGCCTTGTGTTCTACCAAGGGCAGCCAAAACCGTGCAGGAGATGTGGGGAGATGGGTCACTTTGTGGATGCCTGTACAAAGGTGGTGTGTGGTAAGTGCAAGGAAATTGGACATGCATATACTGAATGTACAAGCGTGAGGAAATGTAATCTCTGTGAGTGTGAAGGTCATGTGTTTAAAGACTGTCCAAATTCCTTTGCAAATAGAACAAAACTGGGAAGACCAATGCTCTTCCAATAGCCTGCCACCTGTGGAGACTGAAAGTGCTCAAATGAAATGTACAGAACAGAGGGTGCAGTCTAAAAGAGACATTGGATTTAGAAAATTATTGAACTCAGAGCAGAAGAGTGAGGGAAGATCATTTTCCAAGTCCTCAGGTAGGTTCTCCCATGGGTTTAGATGTCTCCAATATATGTGATCTTACTGACCAAGCTTTAGAACCAAAGACTCAAGGAGGGCAGGTGGTGAAATATCCTATGGATTGTGGGGGTGGTAGAGGAGGAGACAATTAAAGCAAAAGGGGGGGGGCTGTATAGTAGGTGTCACCTACTGAATGATTGTAGCCAGAGCTTTTAGTCTCCCCTGGTCCTACTTTAAGTATGGCTCTTAATATTGTGTCAATAAATGTGAGAAGCATTCGCTCTAAGTTAAGGGCAAGGACTATACTATCATTTGTGAGGAAGGTAAATGCTGATATTGTGTTGTTACAGGAGTGGGGGTTACCCTTTAAAAACTGCTATAAGGATACGGAAGAACTGTGGACATTGGGCCCATCAATCTGGAGTGGGTCCAAAGAAAATAAATCTGATGGTATAGCTGTTCTAATTAAAAATAAGATGATAGAGGTACGTCAACACCTTGTAATGAAACCAGGGAGAGCACTGGTGGTGTATCTGGGTTTCATGAATGTCTAATTTAAACTCTTAAATATATATTGTCTGAGTTGCTCACATGACAGATATGTCCTAATTCAGGAACTGAGTAAATTGATTGGGATGGGATTTGAATTCTCTTTTAGAAAGAGAAGGCAGAATGAGGGGCTAGAGACGGGTCCAATTTGATAAATCATCAATATTATTGCAAACATTATGTAAAGATTTTAAACTGAAAGATGGCTTCAAACTTCATAGTCAGGGGAGGGCAGGTTTCACATGGCACTAGTCTCATGGGACCCAAGCCTCACACATTTTGTTTTGATACGTGATTTTACTTGCAAGACCACAGGCCTAACTATCTATTCCAACAGCTGTTACTGTGGGGAAGGGTGTGTGGAAGCTCGATATTTTGCTTTTGGAAGGTGAGGAAGTGACGCAGAGGTTCAGGGAAAGATATAAGGAATGGCAGTCTTTGTATGACCTGTTTGGCACAAGAGCACAGTGGCTGACCCTGCGCTCTGACCCCCAGCTTCTCTCCCTGTCTGTGTGTCTCATGGAGTTAGAAAGGAGTTACAAGCTGGACAAACTTCCAAATCTGTAACATCATTTCAAGGGTGTATGATAGATCATTCACAAGATCAAATGGCTGTTTATTATTGTAAGATTGTAGTTCACTACTGTTCTTTTGACTCTTGAGCTTGCATTATACAGCCGTTGAGTGCATTTTGAATCTAAGAGATATCCAACTGATTCAACCTGTCTGATGAATGTCTGATGAATGTTAAATGGGTTGTGACTTTTGGCAAAGTTTTTTGCAATATTATTTGTTTCATGAATACCATTCATCTCTAAAACAATAAAACAACTTAAAACAACTTTCCTGTCCCCTGAACATATGTTTTACATTGCTTGATCCCATTGGGTGCAACCTTTCCATTGTACTCATAATGTGTTTGCATTAGGAGTGTGTTAAATAAGCAGAAAAGAGCCCTTTTCTTCAACTGCTTCTGATCTTATACAGTGGTCAGAATCTGTCATCCAAAAGCTGATGAGTGGGGGGGGGGGAATTAGTACAGATGCACAATCCATAAAAAAACATTAAAGAGCATAAGGGTTTTCATCACATGGACTTGTTTGACTGTTGAGGATTAATGTTTTGGTGGCAGATCAATTAAAGGACAATAACCAGAAACATTGGTTCTCACACTGAACGCATTCTCCTTCAATCTTTTTTAACAACAGGTGAGTGGAGTTGCCATGGGCACCAGAATGGGACCCAGCTATGCCAATCTCTTTGTTGGCTGGGTAGAAGAATGCTTATTCGCTTCCTACACTGGCTATGTCCCTGACCTCTACAAGCGATATATTGATGACTGCGTCGGTGCCGCCATATGCTCCGACGATCAGCTTAAGTGCTTCCTGCACCATTTCACCAACTTCCACCCGTCCCTCAAATATACGGTTAACATATATTCCACTACTCTTCCGATCTAGACATCAACTACCCCAGACTCTCCACTTCAGTTTATTGCAAACCCATGGATTCACACAGCTATCTCTTGTATAACTAATTTCACCCCAAACATACTAAAAACTCTCTCCCTTTTTCACAGTTCCTTCGGCTACAATGACTATGCAGGGACGACATTGACTTTGAGAACCAAGCCCTCAAAATGTACTCCCTTTTGATCAACAGAGGATACCCCAGCAATGTTATTGACGGGGCCCTTGTCCGAGCCAAAAACACCCCTCGGACCATCAACCGAATCAGGAACTCCTGCAGTAACAACCGCATTCCTTTGGTACCACCCTAACACACTTCCTATCCCCAGGACTGTAAATGACAACTTTTCCATCCTACACGATGATCCCTCCATTGGGGCCCTCTTTTCTGACCGCCCCATCATCTCATATCGCTGATCACCTAATCTGCGCAACCTTCTTGTTCACAGCTCCCTTGACCACCCTCAGCAACCATCCACACCAGCTACTTTCCCTTGCAACAGAGCTCACTGTATCACATGCAAGTACACATCCAACACCACACTCATTCAAGGCCCCTCAGGACAATTCTGGATCACCCAGATGGCATCTTGTACCTCCAGCAACCTTATTTACTGTATCTCTTGTAGTAAATACCCAGTTTCTCTCTACATTGGAGAAACATGAAGGAGACTTGGAGACCGCTTCAGAGAACATGTCAGGGCTGTGAAGATTAAAGATCTCTCCAAGCCCATTGTTTCTCATTTCACCTCTGATGGCCACGACCACTACAATCTCTCCATCTGTTTTCTCAAAAATGGTTTTCTAAACTCATACATTAGAAAGACTACCGAAACCAAACTTATCCTGCAGCTAGGATCACACCTCCCCCTTCTCTAAACGACAGACTGTTCTACTAAATTTTCTCCATTCATTGGTAGTTTCATTTCACACCTCTCAACACCTATTCTGACTTCACATCTCTTGATCGGCCTCTCTTTCTGTCCCCTGCTCCTCCCTCTCACCACTCCTCCCTCCCAGCCTTTGTTCTCCCACTATATTACCTTTGCCTACTGCCTTGTCTCTCTCACACCTGAAGAAGGCTCCACGGCTGAAACGTTTTCTCTCTTTTTTTCAGCATGGAATAAATCTATTACTTGATCCTTAACAACCGGAAACACTATCTTCGGTCTTTCCAGAGCTGTAAGTAGTCATTCCAAGTTTATTAACTTGTCTCTGTTTTGTATGTACTCTTCAATAGCCACTGATGTTATTTACAACAGCTATTTTTAAAAATAAATTTGCATTTTTTTGGACTTTTTAAAGAATTGGCACATTAGGTGGAGCGGTGGCTCTGTGGCTAAGGATCTGCAACTGTGCCTGGAAGGTTGCTGGTTTACATCCCACGGTCGGCAGAGGAGTCCTACTCCGTTGGGCTTCTGAACAAGGCCCTTAACCCCAACTGCTCCAGGGGTGCCGTATAAATGGCTGACCCTGCGCTCTGACCCCCAGCTTCACTCCCTGTCTGTGTGTTCATGGAGAGCAAGCTGAGGTATGCAAAATAGGAATTCCTAATGCAAGAAATTGTATATGGTCAATACAGTGATCATATCTTATTGGCAAATGGTAATCTCCAAGGAACACGTAATAGGTTTATTCCATGCTGAAAAAAGAAGAAAGAAAACACAATGTTTTGACCATGGAGCCTTCTTCAGTTATGATTTGATTTTTTACAATCATACCCACACAAACTTTGCAGTTTTTAAAAATCTTGCACACACAACCCAGATATGTTGACTTTTTTTAAATTTGGGGGTAAGTTTAAGAAACACATAGTTCTTTTCTAGTTTTGTTTACGTGGTGACTATCAGGAATCCTCAGTGAAAAGGTATGCAGATCCTGTGCAGATGCAGGAGCCAGTAGTTATTGAGACAGTCAAACAATCCAGAACGTCAGGTGAGGTCCAAGGTCGAGAGGCAAAAGGGAGTTCAGTAACCAGTAAGCGAGATTCAGAGTAAACGCAAGGTAGAGCTCTCAAAGAGAAGACTCAATACCGAGCAGCGGGAAGCGGGTTTGGATGGTTAAAAAAGTGCTGCAGAGCGTGTGCTGATGGATTAACACATGTTATTATTAACCCGCTGCTGGTACTGGTTAGTTCTTTTGTGAGTTGATCCCCGGTGGTTGTGACAGTGACAGAATGCTGTTTTGTGATTGATGCTATATCAAAATATAGGGCCCGTAAAATTAAGCACAGAAATAAAAACATTTAATGGACTTGTACATCTGTCGCACTCCTACACTATTAACATCCAGTGGGAGTTGAATTTCACTTATGTTTCCACTTCATTCAGCTGTGTTTCCTATTTTACAGATTGTTGCCAATGCCACATGTTAAAGAAGGACAGAGGTGTAGGAGGCCAGAAGTGTGGTCAAGGGTTGGAGGAGTAGGGAATGTGATCAAAGAATTTCTGAAGTTTTCTAAGATAGAAAAAAGAAATTAGGTGGCATGACAATATGTGGTCAACACTGTCAAACAGAGTCCTTGGAGAGGATTGCTCCAGCAACAGGAAATGGTTATCAGTGATTTGGCATGAAGATAGATAAAAAGTAAGAACCCAAGTGCTTAGGGCGCAGAAGGGGGTGAGTATTGGTAGGGATTCCAAACCAGATGACAGTACACAATCTATAGTCAATATTTCAAGTCAATGTGAGGGATGTAGTTTGGAAGGCGACACAGAGCTCAGAAGTTCATTAGAAGATACAGACGATGCACAGGCAGCACAGACAGTGGTGACATGTTAGAGGGAGACAAAATCTGTGTAGAATCAGAAAAAAGCCTGAAGAACACAGTGAATATTCCCAGGGGGCAAGCTCGTCTGGGACATCACCTCAGGATAAAAGGGGATTAAGAAAGATTATGTCTGTGCCTAAAACTTTCAAAGTATGTCTAAAGGCTGAACAATGGAGAAAATTACCACTTCTTAAAGGTACATCTAAACTAAGATAACCATGGACCCATATCTTATATAGCAAGTTCAGGAAGATAAATCCTTGCTGTCAATAGCCTTCAAATACCAATACATCAGGAAAGAGAATTCTAATGATTAAAGCAGTCTGTACTTTCAGTTCCTACCTTCAGTACCTTTTACATTACAGTTCCTGTAATGTAAAATACATAATGACAACAAGACACAAACCAATGGGCAATGATGACATCACAATTGATGTTGTAGGAGTAGGGCAAATACAACACAGTGAAAGGGAAACAAAATTTCGACAGGCACGCCAGCCTTATCGTTGAAAGATTGCCCGTGCCCTCACAAAAGGAATCAGCAATGTATACTACAGGCAGCTGAGCAGAACTCCGCTTGCTGAAATTGCAGCAGGCAATTTATCTAAGGCTCACAAGCAAGTATTAAACACTTCAGCATTTACTATTCGAATACCACACTATGTCAAAACACTGCCGCTTCTTAAGTTAATAAGTAAGGGTTTTTGAACACGCATTGTGTTGTTAATGCTTATATTAAAAAAGCATAAATTCAGATAATGTAATTTGGACTGAACAAAGTAGTCCAGCCCCTTTACAACACTACATACCACTGATTAAAGCTTAAAACTACAGAAGCAGGAGTAACAATAATGGCAACAACATGTTTGGAGTTCGGCATTTCATTTATTCTGCAGAAACATCGTACCGGAATGAACTGCCCGAGATAAAAGAGTAATTGCGGCTTCAGATCGTTTTTACAGAGCATTGCGTTGTTCTGTTCATGCTGACTACACGCTTTAAATTTGTCATTTACTGCAAGCGTTGCTTTTCCAGGTTTTTCTGAAATTCTTCGCATTTGAGCCAGCACTAAAATATTCGTTCCCGTCGCTGAATACATCGTGGAAACGGTATTTGCAACGGAATGCTGTCACACATGAAACCTCTTTGTTATTCGGTTCTGAAGTTTGAAAATGAAAATAAAACGGGGGTCACTTCATAGGCTTGAAAGAAGTCCAAGCAGCATAAAAACCCGCGTATTCTCACAAATTGCATTGTGCTGCACCTTTCTTCTGCTGCTTTTATAAATCAGCCTTAAATATTTGAATACATACAGGTACCTTACTGCTACTAATCACATTCACGTGTTTACAAAGCTTTTTTCTGTCCGTTATGTTCTTGCGAAGCAGTTTCTCCGTTTTCCTCGTACTGTGATTGTCAAGCGAACACAAGAAGACTGAAACAGTGTAAAGGCAGGTAAAAAAGACAGGGTAAAACGCCTAATTGTCGGGAGTGGGATTTGAACCCCTGCCTCTATTTGGAGAGCGAAACAAAGCTTAAAAGACACGAAACTGGGAATTTGCTGTTTTAAACTGCTTGACTATCCTGAAAAAATGTGTGCTGATTGCACCAGTCGTATGCGATTTTCCGTAACTTTAGAACAATTGATACGAATGGACGAACACAATTTGTGGCGTTAAGCATGACATGGAAAACGGTACCGGAGCATTCGGGTCCGGACTACCAGACTCAGAAACAGTTTTTACCCCCGCACTATCAAACTATTAAACTCCCAGCCTCTCTCACTCTCTCCTCACCTCTCACCTAGGATCTGAACCTCACAGTGCCTTCTTTCTTACCAAAAACCCAAACACACATTGAAAATCTACCTCTACCATACATGTCAAAAGCTCACTCCCCATCATTTCTATCCCTTTATTTCATTCTTTTGATGCATGTTTTTGCACATAACCTGTTACCTTTTTGTTGTTTTGCACACTGCCTGTTGTTGTTTTTTGCACATCGGCTGTTGTCTCTTTCTTTTGTTATACAATTGTATTGTTGTTGTGTTTTTTTCTTTGTACTACTTATGTCCGAAAGCTAGCTAAATACCATTTCGTTATTCCATATACCTGCGTATGAGTATAATGACTATAAACTTGAACTTGAACTTTTAACTTGAATTTGAACTTGAACTTGACATAGTCTTGCAGGCAGTATATTATTTTATCGTTTACTCGTATAAAAAAACATGGTCTTCTCGTTCCTAAGTCAGATTTTTAGTGCTTTCGAACGTTACTTCCAACCTGGACTGACAGCTCACCCGATCTGTTTGTTTAAGCCAGCTCCTTAGAGCGCTCGGCCGTGTTACTCTCAACAGCGGCTCTTCAGCTCTTGTTGTTTGACCTAGTGGTTTTATAACGCGTGGAAACGACCGCATCTTCATTTTCTGAGATGCTTTCTCTTATGTGGTGAAATCTCGACCTCTTTGGCATCTCTGGCTATAGTTTTTCCTGTAGAGCACCTCATAAATGTTGCTTATAGTGCCCTTGAAGTCATTTTATTTTTACAGGAAGACGCATTCTCTCCCGATCTCTCCTGTTTTAGAAATGCTTCATAAGGCATGTTTGATTCAATGGACAAACAGTATACTAATTGTACAATGCAGATCTATGCGGCATTTGTACTGGATTTGACTGGGATTCTGAAATACTTCTTGAAAAGGTATTCAGATTTTCTTGAACCTATAATAAAAACACAGACCCGAATCTCCCTAGCTTCCAGTCTCTTGCTGTCCTTAAACTCGGACGTGATGTTCTGCAGACGTGCAGTGTCCCTTTACTCTCGTTGTTTTCAAAACGACCTCCGTTGTCGGGCGCAGTTAAAGTGGAACTGGCCTGACCGCACAGGAAAGTACAGAATGATAAAATGTTTCTACGGCTCAAAATGTCCCTTTAGACCCTCGTCATGTCTCTGTGAGGAACGGGTAGGTAGAGAGGTTTAACAGATGCTCACGATGTTTCACACGGGGTGTTACCTGTTGTAGTGTTTCAAAAGATGTGTTAGCGGACCACAGATTATCTTGAAAAGATTTGGGTTTGCACTGGCTGGGATTCAAACCTGACTCAATTATTTGGAAGGCGCCTGTACCACCAACGCACTTCCGAGAAGCACCTACAAATTATCACAATCCTCTCTCTCACCTACAAAGTTATGGAGACACAGACGTCCAATGAAAGCTCAAGGCTCAAATCCTTTGTTGTGATATCATTTTAATTAATATTAGCTTTGATAAGGTGTCATTTTTGCCACTTAAAGGTAAAGTCTGCTCCTTTTCTCCTGGTATAGAAAGAACGTGTTCCATCTTTGTTTAAAAACACCACTAAAAGTAAATTATTCAGCTCTACCGCCTGTGAGCATTGACAAGACATCTCAAAAGGACATATTAAATAAGAACACGATCCTTCCTGTTACCATTCCTGTGGTTGGGGCGTTGTTTCACCCTTTTGCGTTAAATCATCAGTACTGCTGCTTTTCTATGGATAGTTTAATCAAGAGCACTTAAAAGATGCAAAAAGCTTTCAAATAAAATAGAATTGAAAGACAGTCGAGTAAGGAGGTAGAAAAAAAGCACTCCCCCGTCTGGGAATCAACCACCGTCGCCCATGTAACTGGATACAAAAATAACAGATTAATTTGTGCCCAGTCTCTTTAAGCTTCGATGCGATTATTTTTCCTTCCTTATTTCTTCATTCCTATGAATTTACTCTGTTGTAGAAGAAACGCGAAAGTGGGAAACTGCAGGCATTCTTCGTGAGTGGTGTGATCAGTGAGCATTTGCACATCTCTAAGTCTGTTCCATAAACTTTAGCATCGGGGATGTAGCTCAGTGGTAGAGCGCATGCTTTGCATGTATGAGGTCTCGGGTTCAATCCCTGGTATCTCCAGGTGCTTTTATATTAGAGTACTCGCATCGCAATCTTCTGTTGAGTGAGAACTCTTTGCTCGGGTTCAGAGAGAGCCAGGTTTACACAATTAAATGCAGTTTACACAATTAAACTCGACGTGCTGCAGGGTTGCGCTGCTATTTTAAATGTACCTCTTTTAGTTCTGTTAAATCCTAAATTATTTGAACTAATATTTTAGTTCAAAGTCAGGAAATCCAGAGATTGCTTCACACTTGTCGTGGCTGTTGCAGAAAACACCTGTTGAATCTCACCCGGGATTTCTTGATTTATCATTCAGCGAGCGAATCCTCCTTCTGAACTCAGCACTAAACTGAAAGCTTCACGAACTCCTCACTCCGTGTCCTGTACTGCTCTCGTGTAGATGTGAAGCACAGCCGTAAACACACCTTGAACTTTTTCCGTTTGTTAAGGAAAATGCAAAAGAGCATGACAAGTATTGATCGTATAAAATATCCATGGCACAACTCGAGAAAGTACTGAAGGACTACACATCGACTTTTGATGATTACAAGAGATTCAAGAAACACAATCGTCCGCACCTGGGTTTGGATCCTGAACGCTAGAGTTAAAAGAACATAAGCGACGGATATGACCTATAAACTCTTTTAATTGTCTTATAGTTTATGAAATAAAACAATTTCTAAATGAATTCTAACTGTTGATAGACGATTTATTGAATTTTAACAAAATCACAATTACAACCTTTTTCGGTTAAACTGTTATTCACATGCTCTAACGTAAATAAACGTTAGTGTCTTCCGGTGTGTGAGTCAATTTCTCCAAAAAAATATTTGTTAGTCTGGCGGGAGGCTGTGCAAGGTGTTAAGAAATAGAATTTCTAAAAGACAGGCTCCCTAAGCTTAACATCAAGGCTGTTTTCTCTACAGAAATGCTCTTTAAATTTCAGCACTGTTGCAACTCCCTTTATAAAGGGTGTGCACACGTATACAACCAAGGCATTGAAAGTTTTTTTTTTAATTATTGTTCCAAAAAATGTTCCATTTGTTTTCTTTTTAATGTTGTTGATTAAAAGATTTTATTAAATGTGAAAAAAATCTGAATGTGAAAAAAGGTCAAAATGCTATTGAAAAAAATCAGTAATGTGAGGAAAGATGGACTGTGGGAGCCCCTTAACTACCCATGTCATGCTGTATTTCTCACTCATTCTACTGGGAATGGTACACGTGACTTGCGAGGATCCCGACAGTGTTGACTTTCTTTCAGAGCCCGGATAGCTCAGTCGGTAGAGCATCAGACTTTTAATCTGAGGGCCCAGGGTTCAAGTCCCTGTTCGGGCGGATGTGCTGTTCTTAAGTCTATTGTGAATGTCATTCTAAATAGTCTTTTATCTTTCACTCTTCTAGCTGTACTGTGGTTATTTTAAATGTCCATTACTTGTATTTACAGTAGTGTATTTAGTGTTTCATTTCACAAACCGAAAATGTTCAAGTAGATCTTGTCACTCTACTCCACATCATTATCTAAATTAAACCACAGTAGAGTACAGGACACGCAGTGAGAGGCTCACACAGTGAGTACTCTTGAATACGACAAGAGGAAAGGCACACTGCACATCTGCAGAACATCACGTCCGAGTTTACAGTGACAGCAGAGGTTGGAAGCGAAGTAGTTTTTTATTACTCGCTCGCTGAACGATCTCTCAAGAAACCTCGGTTGAGATTTAACGGGTGTCTAATAATCACGTTCAAAAAGGTGACGATGTTTTTTTTTTAACTAGCCTTAATGGCATCGTGGTGTGAGTAGATCTTAAAGCAGCTGCAGACAGAGTACCCGTAATGGCAACACGTTTCTGCTTTGAGTTCGGCTTTTCTTATTTCTTCTGCAGAACCAGTGGTATCGGAATATACTGATCCGCATAAGAAGCGCTTTCGGGTTCTGATCATTTTTATTGAGCGCTGCTCTAAACTTTACATTTGCTCGGGCTAGTTTTCCCCATGAAAAAAAGACATATCCCTAATTACATGATTTCACTTTTTTTCTTATCAACGAGTAGAAAGAAATAAAATATATACTTCATTATAAGTACCACAGGCAAGATGCCGTTGCGTTCAGGTCGCAGTTACCCCTGGAGACGTTTGTTAAAATCTCACTTCTAATAAAGAGGTCTTTCTCGTTAGAGTAGGATCGATAGAAGCCTTAAGCGGGGGAAAAAATCACAACATCTCGCATTTCACGTGTTTAATGTTAACTGTCTCAGTGGTTGCTTTGGTGATTGATGGCTCTTCTCCCTCGCAGGGTGACGGCAAACGTCTTCAGGGAGGGAGTCTCCCACGCACGGCTTGTCTTTATCAAGAGCTGAGACAACAGAAACAGACTTCCACCTGACATTAATTACTTCTTGAGCGTTTATGACCGTCTTTAAAAGTTGAGAGCAGGTGAAAAAGTCTTTGGAAATGAGGAAATGACTGCCGACAGTAAACAGAGCTGACGCTCAGCTGCAGACAAGCGCTCCTCGTTAGTACAGTATAGTGCTGAGTACCCCCGCTTGTTGCGCGGGAGACTGGGGTACGTTTCTGTGACAGGGCGCTGGTTTAATTTTTTAACAACCTGACTTCACTTAAAAAGTGTGTACTGTGTACTACGTTTCGGACTAGTTAGTGCGGTAGAACATGGAGATCATCTCCAGCTTTGAGCTCAACTGCAACAAGAAGTCATGCTAAATGTAGTTTAGTGAGTAGACATCGCGAGATAACAGAACGAGAGTAGAAAGCAGGAATATAAGGTGTAAGGGCATGATCTGTGTAGTTAACAAAATAGTTAAAATAATATTAAAACGTCTCTTTATTAAGATACACAACATTTATGGCGACGAGAGATGAGTGCTTGACGGACTCAAAGCGAGCAGAACACTGCAGATTTTAGTTCTCTTGCTGGTAGAAACGAACTTTTGAATTTTCTGACTGTTCGTTTAGCTTGCCCATTGGAAGATATGGCAGCCGCGCCGAGAAGCTTTGCTTATGCCCGGCTTTTTTCACCGCTTCTACTGAACCTCGTAGCTCCGGATTTGTATACGGAATACAAGATATGGATGGAGTCGTACAGATATTTTTAAATAGCCGGTGGATCTACAGAAGCTCAGGATGCCGTGAGACGTGCTACATTACTGCACTGTATCGGGGCTCCCGTGCAGCGGATTTTCGCCAATCTCCCTGGAGAAAAAGGTACATATGAACAGACTGTAGCTGCCTTAGACGCTTACTTTACACCGCGGAGAAATGTGGTTTTGGAACGGCATAAATTTAGGCAGAGAACTTAGTCTCAGGACGAATCTGTTGATGCTTTTGTGACTGCACTAAGAGAATTGGCTAAATCTTGTGACTTTGGAGTATTGGAAACTGACATGTTAAGAGATCAACTTGTGGAAAAATGTGCACATAAGAGACTATAAATTGCTGCAGGAGGAAGGGCTGACTTTAAAAAGAGCTCTTACAGTCGCTAGAATTCATGAAGCAGCTCAAGCAGAATCAAGAATGCTTTCTGACCACAGTGACAAAGTGACACTGAACGGGGCGCTCGCTCAAACTTTACAAACAAAAGCCGAGCAGCAGGACACAGTCATGCTAGAGAAATAGAAGAACAGGGGACGGCTGACATTACATGTTACAGGTGCGGACTAACAACGCACAAAGCAGATGAATGCGGAGCGTGAACAGCAAAATGTCTACACTGCAAGAAAACAGGACATTGTGCACATGTCTGCAGAACATCACGTCCGAGTTTAAGGACAAGTATACCTTTTATTGTTGTTGCTGCATCCAGGCGATGTAAACCAGATTCAGAAAAAAATAATTTGAACAACCTTATTCCCATGCTTACTCAAAGGCGCGTTGGCCAAGTGGTAAGGCGTTGGCCTTGTAAACTGAAGAGCGTGGGTTCAAGCCCCACCTGTGCCTGTTTCATTTGTCACCACTTTCCTTTAGTTTCAAAGTCTTAAAAAAACTTGCAATGTAGGGATCTCAATAGTAAGAGAGCATAACTGTCGCCAGTGATTAGTATTCGTGCATATCCTGCCTTGTTTTTTAGTCGACAAAGCTTATCTCTCTTCACACCCATCTTCTGAATGATCACCTCAGCATTGGGAAGGAACGTGCGCTTGGTACAGCCCCAGACTCCATGGTCTGATCACAAACAGATCTGGTGAGCTGTCAGTCCAGGTTGGAAGTAACGTTCGAAAGCACTAAAAATCTGACTTAGGAACAAGAAGACCATGTTTTTTTATACGAGTAAACGATAAAATAATATACTGCCTGCAAGACTATGTCAAGTTCAAGTTCAAATTCAAGTTAAAAGTTCAAGTTTATTGTCATTATACTCATACGCAGGTATATGGAATAACGAAATGGTATTTAGCTAGCTCTCGGACATAAGTAGTACAAAGAAAAAAACACAACAACAATACAATTGTATAACAAAAGAAAGAGACAACAGCCGATGTGCAAAAAACAACAACAGGCAGTGTGCAAAACAACAAAAAGGTAACAGGTTATGTGCAAAAACATGCATCAAAAGAATGAAATAAAGGGATAGAAATGATGGGGAGTGAGCTTTTGACATGTATGGTAGAGGTAGATTTTCAATGTGTGTTTGGGTTTTTGGTAAGAAAGAAGGCACTGTGAGGCTCAGATCATAGGTGAGAGGTGAGGTGAGAGTGAGAGAGGCTGGGAGTTTGATAGTTTGATAGTGCGGGGGTAAAAACTGTTTCTGAGTCTGGTAGTCCGGACCCGAATGCTCTGGTACCGTTTTCCATGTCATGCTAAACGCCATAAATTGTGTTTGTCCAGTCATATCAATCGTTCTAAAGTTACGGAAAATCGGATGCGACTGGTACAATCAGCACACATTTTTCAGGCTAGCCAAGCGGTTTAAAACAGCAAATTCACAGCTTCATGTCTTTTAAGCTTTGTGTTTCGCTCTCCAAATAGAGGCACGGGTTCAAATCCCACTCCCGACAGTCAGGCGTTTTACCCTGACTTTTTTATCTCTTTACACGGTTTCAGTGTTGTTGTGCTCGCTCACAATCACAGTACGAGGAAAATGGAGAAACTGCTTAGCAAAAACATAACGGACAGAAAAAAGCTTCGTAAACACGTGAATGTGATTAGCAGCAGTAAGGTATGCATTCAAATGTTTAAGGCTGATTTAAAAAAGCAGCAGAAGAAAGGTGCAGCACAATGCAACACAATTTGTGAGAATTCGCGGGTTTTTATGCTGCTTGGACTTCTTTCAAGCCTATGAGGTGACCCCCGTTTTATTTTCATTTTCAAACTTCAGAACCGAAAAACAAAGAGGTTTCATGTGTGACAGCATTCCGTTGCAAATACCGTTTCCACGATGTATTCAGCGATGGGAATGAAATATTTTAGTGCTGGCTCTGCTTTAAAAAAAACACTATTGTTCCAACCCCCAAAAAGACAAAAGTGGCATGCCTGAATAATTACCGCCCAGTAGCATTAACATCTGTGGTGATAAAATGCCTGGAGAAGCTGGTGTTGTCACACATCAACTCCTCCATCACAGAGTCCCTGGACCCCCTGCAGTTCGCCTACCAGAGCAACAGATCAGTGGATGATGCTGTCTCCCTGGCTCTGCATACAGCCTTGGAACACCTGGACACTAAGAACTCGTATGTGAGAATGCTGTTTTTGGACTACAGTGCAGCATTCAATTCCATCATACCCAGTCAACTGGTGACAAAGCTCAGGGGATTAGGTCTGTGCAACTCTGTCTGCAACTGGCTGCTGGACTTTCTTATCGAGAGATCACAGGTGGTGCGGATAGGCAATAAAACATCAACACCACTCACCCTGAGCACTGGAACCCCACAAGGCTGCTGTCTGAGTCCAAGGTTGTACTCCCTATTTACTCACGACTGCACAGCAAGACACAGCAACAACCACATCATTAAGTTTGCCGATGACACCACTATAATAGGACTGATCAGTGATGATGACGAGTCCACTTACAGGGATGAAGTTGTACAGCTGCTTCGGTGGTGTCATAGCAATAACCTGGACTTGAACATAAAGAAAACGAAAGAGCTAATAGTGGACTTTCGGAGACACAGGCCACACACTCACAGCCCACTCAGTATTGATGGAACGGAAGTGGAAACAGTCACCAGCTTTAGGTTTTTGGGAATTCACATCTCTAAAGATTTAACCTGGACTGTGAACACTGACTCTATCATGAAGAAGGCTCAGCAGCTCCTTTATTTCTTGAGGTGCCTCAAGCGATGGGGGATGCCAATACATGTGTTGGTGAACTTCTACCGCTGCACTATCGAGAGCGTCCTCACCAACGGGATCACCGTGTGGTATGGCAACACCTCTTCGCGAGAAAGAAAGGCACTGCAGAGAATGGCCCAGAAGATCATCGGCTGCGGTCTCACCAAGATTAAACAGCTCTATGAGGACCGCTGCCGTGGTAGAATTCTGGCCATCACAGAGGACAGTCACCACCCCGGGCATGAGCTCTTCACCCCACTGCCCTCAGGCAAGAGATATAAGAGCATACGGACACTTACCACTAGATTCTTCAATAGCTTTTATCCACAAGCAGTGAGACTGGCGAACACATTTAGCCATCCCCCTCGGACCACACCTACACCATCACCATCTACCTCATTTTAATTTATTTATTGTACGTCTCCAGTCATTGTTTACACGTCTGTATTGTTTATATTCAAACTGTCTGCATGTTTACTTGCACATTGTCTATTGTTTGTTTGTACATTGTCTTGATGCACTGTTTGCACTTTGTTTTGTTTTTTTTACACTTGTTTTACAATCGAGAGACTTTCTGTAAGTAAGAATTCCATTGTACCAGCACCGGTTACATATGGCAATAAAGTTCAAGTCAAGTCAAATGCGAGGAATTTCAGAAAAATCTGGAAAAGCAACGCTTGCAGTAAATTACAAATTTAAAGCGTGTAGTCAGCATGAACAGAACAATGCAATGCTCTGGAAAATATGATCTGAAGCTGCAATTACTCTTTTATCTCGGGCAGTTCATTCCGATACGATGTTTCCGCAGAATAAATGAAATGCCGAACTCCAAACATGTTCTTGCCATTATTATTACTCCTGCTACTGTAGTTTTAAGCTTTAATCAGTGGGTATGTAATGTTGTAAAGGGGCTGGACTACTTTGTTCCGTCAAAATTCCATTATGTGAATTTATGCTTTTTTAATATAAGCATTAACAATACAATGCATGCTCAAAAACCGTTACTTATTAGCTTAAGAAGCGGCAGTGTTTTGACAAAGTGCAGTATTCAAACAGTAAATGCTGAAGTGTTTAATACTTGATTGAGAGCAGATCTCCCTCGATTTAGACAAACTTTTGTTCGGCCGATGATTTCAGATCAAAATCTGAATCAAGTGGAAAGAAAGCTGAATTACGCTGGGTACTGGGTATCACTGTTACACCATCAGGTCATGCTAGGAGGATTTGGGGGATCAAACTGACACAGAGGGACCCAATGTGGGGACTGAACCCACAGTTCTGAGATTAAGAGATTCATGCTCTATCAACTGCACCTATAACTCTTGTGCTACAGCAGTAATGTTTCTGGGTGTGGATGAACATGACATAATAGGCTGACAGCAGGAACACGTGGCCCACAGGCAGTGACAGTATCGCTATCACATTTGGCTGCAGTATATTGTGTTGAGAGCAGCAATAACTTTCCTGCAGAGATGGGAGTGCCTTTCATACAGCTCTTTCAATCGGACAGAGTAACAGGAACCGACCTAAAGTTTCGGCTGTGGATCCATCTCCGCATGGGGTAAAGAGACAGTAAAATAGCAATGAAGAAACAGAAAGAATTGTGCTCGCTGCAAAGTAGGAAAGAGGTGGTCAGATACATAAAACAGCTTGGTGATAATTTGCAGCGACAGTTTTATGTTATTTAGTACACGGATTTCTCTTCATGTTCCTTAAGATGTGTAATTTGTATGTTGGTTGTATGAGAACAGTTTCTTCTCAAGTCCTGTCAATTGACAGTGGAGAGCTAGCTGGTGCACATCTTCAAGAAGACTCTCTTTAAGGCAATTACAAGTTTCTCAAACAAATCTGTGTCATATTTTTAAAATAATTTAGCTAATGAGCAATGAGAGTATAAATTAATTCTCCCAATCTCCATACAAAGATAAAACTCCATGTGTGAGTCTAAGTTTCTTTGAGGCTACTGATGTACGTCATTATTGGACATTCCCAGTGATATTGACTAAGGAGCTCAATTTTTACATGTTGTAGTTCAACATGTGCAAAACATTCGTATCCCCTGCAAATATCGGCAAGGTCAGTGATATTCTCAACAATGCGTGACATTGCAATTCGTGCCATAATTTTTCCCAATGTATTCTGACATGCCAAGATCAGAGGGTCATATTTAAAAAACTGGTGCATTAAAATTGTTTGTACTTCAGGATTTTGATAGTCTGTTACATTGTCTTTCACACATCAGTGTCAGAACTGTGAGACATTTTCATAATCAGGGGGGAGGCCGTAGAAATAAGCAGAAAGTGCAATCACTTTTTCCCAGTGTAAGTCCGTGTTATGGTGAGTTTTTAAAATTGGTTTGCGATTTTCTGAAATATATTCCATACAAAAATATAGTTTGGACAGTCGCTATTTGGATATTCCCTTTCAGTGAAGATGTCTACAGTTTTCCAGCCGGATTAGTACTGATCGAAGAGAGCCATCTACAGGCGAAAGGCGACATAACATCACAGCAGCAGCATTTAAGGTGGAACGAAAAACACGCATAAGAAGCTGGCGAATAAGAAGCCAACTTCAGCCTCGTAGCAGACCCTGGGAGGCACGCTCAAAATAATCATCTTTCCCAGTACTTCAGAGTCTTATTTAGATCGCTTCACTGCAATTTTATTTGATTGATTGGAGATGTGAAGCCATCGAGCCTGAACTGCGCTTCACATTGAAATTGAACCCATTTCTCATGTTCTCTCAGTGTCGAGGAAGCAATTGAGTGTAAAGGAGGCGACTTGAAAATGAAACGTGTAATCACCTTACAGAGGGTCTTCACGACGGGGTGCGTCAGCTAGTTCTCCATTATTTTCAATTTACTGGACTTCTGAAGAAACCTATCTACAACGAAAATACAAACTGCACAGTTCAAGGCACATGAAGAGAAATCAGTGTGCCGATTGACTCAAAAATGTCGCTACAAACAATCTACCAGGCTGATTTACTTGTCCGACCACCTCCCTCCGTCCCCCTTTGCTGTTAGCACAATTCTTTCAGTTTCTTTTCTTGTATTCTCCTTGCTATTTCAGTGTTCCCCATGTATAGATGGATCCACAACCGAAACCGTTTTCACCCTGTGTTTCTGCACCGTCAGTCTGTATGAGGAGCACACTTTGCACAGCTCCAGTGGCGCAATCGGTCAGCGCGCGGTACTTATACAGCAGTGCACAGCGAAGTTATGCCAAGGTTGTGAGTTCGAGCCTCACCTGGAGCAGTGTCTTTAGCTACTGAAAGCAACTGTCAAGTTTAGATATTATTAGGTATCTGATGGAGATAAATTAACATCAAACGAAGAAGTAAAGGTTTACTTCGAGTCACAATCAAATAAGGCTCCACAGCTGAAACATTGTGTTTCCTTCTCTTTTCAGCATGGAATAAACCTTGACTTTTTCCTTTGAAGCCCATGCATTCTGACGCAGCTCCCTACTTAAATTACCATCAGCTGTGTACCTCCAGCTGACCTGTACACAAATATATGAGAGAGGTCTACTGAGACGAGAGGAGCACTGAAGACTTGAAAAAGCTCTCGAATTAGACTCTGTGTTTTTGTTGTTCCCTAGATTTGTTTTTAATGTTCTTTTTCTTTTGAAGTTGTTGCATTTGTTTTTTTTTTGTAGTTGTTAGACTACTACAGGGATTTACCTGGGTTCCTGGAAGACTTCTTGTTTTGTGTTTGTTGTGTTTTCGGGTTAAAATTGTTTTTCTTCTATTTATAGGACCCCACGCATTACTATGGGAGTAGATAACTTTAGTTCTTACATTGTACCTGAAATTACCACATAAACTACTACTCTGTTTCCCTTTTTTTAAAAGGCACAAGTGAAGTTTGTTTTTCCTTGCTGCTGATTGGTAGCTACAATGGGTCAATTGCAATAAACCCTTATACAATAAACTCCACTGAAATTTGTCAGCAGCTCTGTACTAAACCTGTTCTCAATTGCAACAAACCTAAAATAACAGCTGCTGCCCGTTAGATGTTACTGCATTAGGAGTCTAGCTTAAACCACCTCTTCATAGGTTTTAAGCTACTCAGTAGCAGACTAAGCAGAACAATCGATCACATTAGAACTGTCTTGAATGTAATGGAAATAATGTACTCATTAAGTAACAAGCTTATGCACCACTTGCTTGAAAATTATTATTATATTTAACTAAAATTGCTTTCCAGACACCACAAATATTCACAATGAATGTTATCATTACACGTATTTACTAATAAAAGTGTTATTTATTAATTATTATGTATATCTTCCATGTATATTTTTATTAGTAGCTGTATTACAAGTAATGCATATACAGTCTTTATTATAGTTAGTTTTCAGTTATCCTGGGGAGGGAAGAGAATGGAAATTAAGGAAATAAAAATTTAAAGGGCTTTTAAGTCTTCAATGTGTTCTGTCATAGCTGTGTGTTGTCACATCTGGGTGTTAGTTTAGTATATTTGTTGTATTATTTATTGTGATTTAACACTACACTTGTGTTTCTCAGGAGAAAGCAGTAAGATTTTGTTTTATTTGAGGGTACAGAAAATTGTATTGTACGCCCAAATGTAAGGTTACGTTAAGAAAACATTGTTGTTACCTTTTGCAACGTTATTTATTTAAGACGGTTCTTCAGAATAGTGTCCCTTACGTATCTGTGACTGTGGTCCAACAATAACGGTGCTGAAATAGCCGGAATGTGTGGGAAGAAGATGGAGATGGAACAGGAGGCTTATTCAGTCGATAGAAAGGTTGTGTAGGACTGAACACACTACGGTTATGGTACTGGGTTTAAGAGCATTACGATCCTACAGTCTCCTGATCCGTAATCAGATGCGTTATCCAATGTACCACTGGCCCTTGTACCGCATTCCTCAAGTGCACCACTGTGAGCTTGCGCCGCTACAATAATACATCGCCCCAGTCCAAATTTTCTAAAATTAAATGAACACTTCCATTAAATTTAATGTAGAAGGATGTTGCTTTCCATAATGATAAACTGTGTGGCAAGACAGGCACCACTGAGACTCAACCCCAGGATCTCCTGTTTACTAGGCAGGCACTCTAACCAACTAAGCCACAGCATTCTCACATCCTAGTGTTAATTCTGCATCAGCAGGGTCAGCTTGTCAGCACGCCTGTCTCCATTTGGTGGTTTGAGCTGACGTTGCCATGACGTTGCCATTAAATGCGACCGAGAATACTCCAACCGGCGCGCCGCTACGCCTGCCGTCGGAGAACTAAGCCATGGCACTGGCATCAGATATCCCTTTTACAGCCACTTGGACACATCTCAATTGCTCTGAGACACCTGCATTCAGTGTGCGCTGAGCCTGCTCGCTGAGCAAGTGACGAGAAATGGCTTATGTCCAAGGAGTTCAATATGCTTTTTATGTTCAATGGGGTGTCCACTACAGCTAACACTGAAGCGCAGCACAGGCTCTGTGGTTTGACATCTCACAAGGTAAATGTTGAAATTGTAGGTGGAAGAGGAAAATTACCCTTGAGTATGGGGAAAGAGGCAACTCATGTCCGGAGGGGGCTGAAGTGTGTATGGAGGTGGCCAAGTGGTTAAGGCAATCTCCTCTTAATACATGATACTCTGCACAAGTAGGTTTGAACCCCATTCTCCTCGAGGAAGGGCTTTGACACATTTTGACCTTTTTAAACTTGGTGTGCTTTCGTTTTGTTTCTTCGCTCCTGTATTACAGCAGTAATATTTCTATAGGTGTATTATCATGGTAGGCTGACAGCAGGAACACGTGGCCCACAAGCAGTGACAATATCAGAGGTGTCTGCAGTGTGTTGGTTTGTAAGCAACGATAAAATAACTTGACATGGAAGCAGGTGTGCCTGCATTAATACAGCTCCATCGAGAGGAAAAAGTAACACAAGAACCGACATAAATTCAACAGCACGTTTCTGCAGCTGAAAACAGAACATACTCCACGTGATGATTGAGCTCACAACCTCGGTATAACTCCACTATAAAAGCACCACAACCTGACCAATTGCGCTACTGGAGCAGCACAGCACAGTAGCACATTTTCCTCAGTGTACTCAAACAGTGCTTCTTCCCTAGCCTACCAGCTTCAAGACTTTTTTAAATTGATCAAAGATTCATTGGAAAAGGTTTGTTGATGGGTCAGGTGGGAATCACACCCAGATTCACTGCTTGCAAGGCAGCTATGTTCATCATTATACCCAGGACTGGCGCCAGGGGAATGATCTGTAGGGGGGGGGGGGGTCTGAAATCCTGAGGGGGGTAGTGATATTTCGGTTTAAATGGAGCCATTGCAACCATCCAAGTGAATTCTCGCAAGCATGCCACTGATTAGTATTTCATGTTAGAAGATAACGACAAGCAATCTGGTATTTAGTGATGAAGAACAGTTCCACGTTCATCAGAACTCACGTGATTATTTTTGCCTGGAGCATCAACCATATGTGTTCATTTTTGCAACAACATCAACGGTAACGAGGTTCTGAATCATTAAGAAATCATTGTAAAACCAACAGAAAGTAGAAACTTCTATAACTACAGTCCTAGTTATATAACGATTGTAAGTATAAGGATAAACTACTGCAAGGCATTGGTCCACCTGAGCAAATAAGGTCATAATAATGTTGACACCCCAAAACATAGACACTATGTAACGTGCTGTTCCTGGACAGATAGCCCTCCTGCACATTAAACAGTCTGATGTAGTAACTGTGAATTCGGGGTTAGTGTAGTTATCTGACCATTGACAATTTATCCAAAACTGAGGGGGGTGGGACTGTTCAGTTGAGGGGGCGATTTTGGCATGCCAGTAACATTTTGACAAAACGTCCAAGAGTTACGAAAACACTTACTTTGTGTATAAAGTACATTGTGTACACACTGTAAGTTCAGAACGCGAGAAATACTGCTCAATATGGGATCCTGTCCAGGAATATCAGGGCTGTAAGGGGGTCAGATCTATAGATGTAGTAAACACATTAGTGGAGACAGTGTGTCTGCCCTCTGTGTGAGAGCCAGACAGGAAAAATAATCTGTGGTCTGGGAAGAAGAGACCCTCGTTGGAAGAGCGGTGCTTCTCACAGGAGAGAATGAAAAAAAATATTTTTCTCCTTGGGGGAATTAAAAGCACTTATGGGGAGTGGTGTGATGGTAGTGCATCTGATACCACATCAAAAGGTTGTGTGTTCAAATCATGTTGAGATCGGATGATGTATGTTCAGGTTCAGCTGGTGCCGAACCCAGGAATTAGACCATGCCGTTTGGTTTTATCTGTACACCACATAGATAATCTAAATGAAATAACAGAGCAGTACAGGACACGCATTCAGGAAATTACACAGCAAGTCATTTTGAACATGACAAGAGAAAAGGCACACTGCACATCCGTGAAACATCACGTCCGACTTTAGAGACAGTTACATCACAGAATGGAAGTTTCAGGCCCCTTTTTCATTACAGGTTCAAACTAACCTGAAAGTTACAGAGTTTTAGGTCACTTTTGTATTAAAATGTGTCTGAAGCCTATAAATATAATTTGCCCTTTTTTAAATTGTGGATGAAATCCAATCCCATGTACCAAGACCTTACAGTATATTCATGTTAATTAAAATGACTAATGCTATTGGACATTAGCTGGTGCTTTTTGTAACGATTTGCTATTTCATGCTGGAAAGAAGGAAACCTGACCAACGTTTGCTTTCAGGTGCGGTTCATTCACATAATGGACTTCTATTTCTGAGTAGCCTGATTTAAAAACACACGAACCCGGTAGAAGTCGAACCTCCAATCTCATGATGCAAAATCAGACGCGTTATCCATGAAACCACTGGCCAATCATGTAACTGAATTGCACCATGGTGAGTTCAGCACTGCAACTAGTAATTACTAGTAATAGTAATAATCCCATCCTAAATTTCTAAGTGAGAAACGTGTTTTCTACATTTTTATCAGTTTTAAAATATCATCTCTTTAATACAGACAAAGGGTTTGTGTTTCACTTTGAAATTCTGATTGATTTAGAATTCAAAGAAAAAGATGCTTTCTTCAACAACGCAGTGCAATTATGACATCTTTCACTCTACTTCTCTCTTGTAGTAAAGCAGACCTTGCAGTGTGAGCATTTACTCTAGTAAATTAGGTCATGTATCATGTTAAATCACTTCTTCAAAACAAAACATTCCTGGTGCACGTTTTCTCCATGAAAAAAATACATTTTTCCCTTACATGATTTCTCTTTTTTTTTCCATCAGAGTACAGAAAGAAGAAAAAAGGGAAAAGCAGTGTCGCAAAAAAACTCCATCGCCCTTGGGAGATGTCAAGCTCATCGGATATGAAAAGTGCCCAATAAAAGCAATTTCTTTTCATTTATCTTAGCGTCAGGGCTGCTATTGTGTGTAGAGGAGGCAACTTGCTCAGCCAGCAGACTCACCGCTTACTGAATACAGGTATGTTTTGAGTGTCATGCTGATCGTCTTATAAATGCAAAAAAAACTTTTAAAGCTGATAAAGTTTTCCATTGTAATTTGCATGTAGCTACAACGTCCCTGGAAGAGAGATTTTATCAGTTGCATGTAATCAGTATTTTTTACTTTTTGTTTAGTACTGGAAATATATATTTTTTTAATTTTTCTAAAGAAGATCTCAAGAAGTATTGCCAGGACCTTCCTTAAGCATTCAATAGCGATATTAATGGATCAGAAATGTAAGGTAAATTGGTGATCTGAGCCAAAATAGTCCTTACACGCCTCCTGGAACAGTGTTCATATTCATAGCAAGTTATATTCTTTTTCAACCCCAAACGTTGCTATTGCATTAAGCTTTGTGTGACCATTAGAGGTTTCGGTAGCTTCTGGAGAGCGCACTTTTCCAAACTGAAACCTATAAGAACATTATTCAAGACGCACCATGTCCCAGAATCATTCATCGGGACTAGGATTAATATCAATGGAAAGTACTTCAAAATAAAAGATTTAACTGAAATATTAAAAGAGTAGGAAAGCATTTAAAGTAGAAAAAAATCAGTTCAGATGATATTTAATTTTTTGAGAAATGGGCACATACATCAGCTCAGTGAGCAGTGCGAGGTGCTCTTCTGGAGATGATGTTAAATTAGTTAAAATCATGTGATAGTTAAAAAAGCTTAATACTTAGTTAAACAGCCAGCACAAATGGTTGCGTTTGTGATTATGTCACTTCTCTACTACAGCAGCGTCGGTAAAAGACCCTCTGAAAGCAGTAAGGCTCTGCACAGCTGAATTCGTTGCTATTTGGAGAAATCCACAAACTCGTGTTTTTCATGTGCTTTAAAAGACAGCCATACTCACCGACAAAATAAAGACACTGCTGCTGATTTTTTCCGAAGCACAGTTGACCTTTCTGAGCCAATTGATGAAGCTCACCCAATGAATACTATAGCAGAAGGTGGAGGAAAGTGCAACTTTGTAACTATCACAACCACAGGAACAACTGCAAGAAGTAGAATCAATTTCCCATCGAATGGTGGTGTTGTCTGAGGTACGCGATGTGAGCGTGTGCAGAGAATCCCACAATCTCTTCAAAACTTGGACAAAGTATTTCTGATGGAGCGCTGTGCGCAAAGATTGAATAAGCTTTGCTCCTGCCGATGATTCTGCGTGAAAAAGCACAGCATTCAAGTTTCACAGACAAATGCACCATGCCTACTGTAGCGGCGAGGCTTATTAATAAGAAAGAATTAAGTGTTCTGAGCCTTCCCAAATGAGGCCCCATTTCTGTGTTCATCTCTGTGGTGCAGCCACAGAGAAACTATTCATGCAGGCTGATTTAAGGTTCCTGATAAGGACAGCTCCCAAAGGGGATGCACTTAGCTAAGCCTGGCTATCATGATCAATGGTCATCCATTGGTGCCTATCTGTCTAGGGAGTGCCAGTTGGACATCTGGACTGCATTCCTAAGTGTCAGGAGTAAGTGACTCATATTTCACCTTGATCAACCAATCAGGGGCTGGTAGGGCCGAGTAACCCACGTGGGACTCTGATGCCCATGGAACTTTCAGCCAATCAACGAGCTGAAGTTCCTCCAGGTAAAAACAGGCAACACAGAGAGCCTGAGAGATTCAGTAAGATTCAGGGAGATTCAGTAAGATTCTGGAGAGGATTCTGTGGACTGTTCTAAAGGGAATTCAAAGGAGAATTCCAGGGCAGGACGGCCCAGGAGCAGAAGGCTCCCAAGGGCAGGACATTCTCGCAGCGTGCCTCCTGACCATCCTGAGACTCAGCTCGGACAACCACGGAACGGCCAGTGTGTCCGAGTGCCAGAACTTTCCTTTGTTCTAAGAGTCTAGAGTGGAGGTTGCCAGAGAGTAACCAGCAGCAGGCCTCGTAAACAGGTCGGAACTGTGGACAGCTGAATCACTATTCAGAACTAGCTCTTCATCAGGAACGAACCGGTCCTCTTCCTGACTTTCTGGGACCCACAGTCATCTTTTCTCCTGTGCACAAACTTTGCTAGTTAAAGCCAACAGTGAGCATCAGCAGTGCACCGTCACAAGCCGCACAGCACAGCCTGGCACCGAGCCAGAGAGCGCGGATTGGACAGCAACAGCCTGCAACTGTTTGTTTGTGCCCGCAGGAGATCTGAATCCCCAGAAATTGGATGAGTATTCAACTTCACTGCATTACAGCTCGAGAATTCCATTGTTATCCAAACCAGTTGATATCAATTTAATTCCTAAGAGTTATGTACTTGTTTTGAGTATCTAATGTAGAAGTTGTAACCAAGTTCACTTTACGAAACGGTCTTAATGAATGATATACTGAACGTATGTCCTCTTGATATGTGTAACACTTTGTAACTGATTGAATATATATCTTTTGTATTCTGATAACCCTCTCGATAAGATCTGTTAGGTTTACATGCATATTCTATGTATTAATAAATGTATCCTCGTGTATTAGCACCTGTGTGTGTGCGTTGTTTGAGTTATGTCGCATGGTTGGACTCTAAAGCCATCAAAAGAATCAACTTTGTGATTTACTGCTACAATAAATAATTGTCTCAGTAAATGCCCAAACCCTACAGAACTGGTGCCTTCAGAGAGCCACTACAGTTACATATTTGGCGTCCCTGAACGGCCAGTTTTTCTTACACTACAGAACCAATTTTAAAAACAATTGCGGCACACTACGATTCACACTGACTCAAAAGTGATCACGGCAGATGTTGTTCCCTGCATAATGCTGAAGGGACCAAAGAGCATTGCTGTTGGGAACACAAAATGAGGTTTTTTTATGCCTTGATGTTAAGCTGACAAAGACTATCTTGAAACACCTAGTTCAGTCTCTCGACAGACTGCCAAGCAAAGCTTTTACCCATTGACGTCGCAATAGAAGGAAGGTCTTAACCCACCAACACTTAGCAGTGGCAAGATTCAAACCTAACCCAGTGAAGAAAATGGAGCACAAACCCAGCACTTAGACCACCCAGCCACACTCCTTACACCTTACTCTCTTGAGAACGTCGGGTGGGTTCAGCTCTTGTTGTGCGACGCGTGGAAATGACTGCATCTTCATTTTCCGAGATGTTTCCTATCACATCTTTGTCAGCTCTGAATAAAGTGCTTCTTTGGAGCAGGCTTCAGACCTTTTATTTTATTTATAAAGGAGGGCCATTCAGAAACATGTAATTCCTGTTTTAGAAATGCTTTGGGCGGTGTGTTTTATATAATGCACAAACAGTATTCTGATTGTATACTGTAGACCTGTGTAGCAATCATACTGGACGTGACTGGGATTCTGAAATGTTTCTTGAAAAGGTATTCAGGGCTGCTTGAATCTATAATAAAAAAGTGACCCGAAACTTCCAACCTTCCAATCACTGATGTCGCTCTCCCTAAACCTGTACGGGATGTTTTGCTGATGTGCAGTGTGCCTTTACTCCTGTATTAAAAACGACCTCTGTTGTTGGGCGGAGTTGAAGGAGAACTTACTGCACAGAAAAAGTACGTAACGATAAAATATTTCTGCGCGTGAAACACATCAATCGTTCAGCATTTCTAAAATGTTTAATTGAATTGACAAAGAAATCCTCTCCTTAAACTTCGAAAAGGATTATCTGTTGAGCCAGCAGGCGTAACACTGCAGTTGCCCGTTTCTCACAGGTGGTTGAAGTTGTGGATAACATTTAGCAGGTTTGGCACCATGGCTTAGCTGGTTAAGACGCCTCACTAAAAACCAGGAGACCCTGGGTGTGAATCCCAGCGGTATCTATTCGTAGACAACAGGCCACTCATTGTCAATATTTATGGAGCTTAATTTAAAGACAACGGGAGAAGCATGAGTTACAGCTTTCTGTAGCTGTTTTATATAGCAATGTATCGGTTGGCTCTGTGGCGCAATGGAGAGCGCATTGGACTTCTAGGCTTTGATAGAATGAAGTCATTCAAAGGTTGTGGGTTCGAGTCCCACCAGAGTCATGTATCATTTTGATTCAACCTTTCAAAATCCTCTAGGGATCAGTGTTGATCAAGTCAAATAAAGGACTTCTTAAGAGTCCACAGTTGAAAATGAACCAGCAGCCACAAGAAAGAAATTAGCACTGGACTGTGATCACATTACTCCTGTCCTGGACTCCTTGCACTGGCTTCCTGTCAACTTCAAAATCCTCATGCTCACCTATAAGGCTCTCCATGGCTTGACACCACAGTACCTGTCTGGGTTATCGCCCTACTCCCCACCTCACAACCTTCGCTCTTCTAATTCTGGTCTCCTATCTGTCCCCCAGTCCATCTACACTCTATGGGTGACAGGGCCTTCTCCTGTTTTGTACCAAAGCTCTGGATCTTTATTCCCAAGGATATCAGAGAGTCACCTTCTCTAAACTCCTTCAAATCCAGACTCAAAACCCTCTTCTTTAGAAGAGCCTTTAATGAACTATTCTTTACCCCTCTGTTCCTACTGTATTTAATACCACCATCTATTGTCTCCTCTAACTGTGTATTCTCATCCTGCTTATCTTGTGTATTTTTTAACTTTATTGGTTTCATTCTGTAAAGCACTTTGAAAAGCCACCTTTAAAGGCACTATATAATGTATAGATTATTATTATTAATAATAATAATGAACAGCGCATTTAACACTGAGCACATGCGGTCCTTCTTTGCAAAGGATTGCAAAAGCTGGGAATTAGCCTTTCACTCGTGTTGTTGAAGACCGTATCCTGGCTTTGTTGCAGGAAATGTCTGGATGCCATCACCGGATCAAGGAGAGGATCAGGGTTTTGGGAAGTCTTTTTGATGCCTGACACTGTGTGTTTCCTGGTTGTAACGGGTGTCATTCTGGACCTAAACAACAGAGAACACCGTTGAAATAGCTGAACTGCCTAGCGGACACTTTGTCGCCTTCTTCTGACCTGTATTTAATGCGATTCTCTGAAAACTTGGCACGTTATATCTGTGCTACCTTTATGGAGGGCACACTCATAAGAATCATAGATTCGATCACAAGCATCTAAAAATGAGCCTGAGAAAATGACATCACGCTATGAGGCTGAATGGCACAAATTCTCCTGTTACTTCTGCAGCAAATGTGTGTTTTTTGCTTCTTATTTGGCAGCAGTGGGATTCCAACTCACACCCCCAAAGAGACTAGAGCTTTAATCTAGCTCTAAATTAAAAACTAGGTGACTTGTAATGGCTGGTAGGAGAGGAAAGGTATAAATGCTTCTTTTTTGGACAAAGTCTTTATCTTTTTTTTCACCAGTTGTTTTGATCAAATTATTGTAACGCAGTGCCATATTAAGGTATAATATGTACATGAACGTCATGTCTGAGTCGATGATGGCAGCTGAGTATCGCTGGAGGACAGTTCATCATGAGTGGGTAAGCCTGCATAATGAGGGAGAAGAGATCGGCCTCTCTGATGCAGTGTCCAGTGACACTAACCTTCTGTCCTACTGTTCTCTGCTAATGTAGATGGTGAATGTTTATTTAGGTGAATGTAAGGTTTCATTCTTGTAAAATATTTCCGAGCACTTTTTTTGTTGCTGAAAATTAATCCTGAGCATTTGAATGAATTCCGATATTGTCACCTAATTCCATACATTGTTTCATCAAACTAGAACATTTAGAGGAGGTCAATTGCATTTATGAATTGCATAGTGATAGTATTTCTTTCCATTTAAATACTTCAGTCAAAAATGTAGAGAAGGTGCTCCTGTTTTCACCATTATAAGAACTGTGATGCACCAGTAATATTTACTCTCATAAAAGTATTGTAATTGTATTGTTCTGTTCTGTAACAATCTTGAGTGACACAAACCTTCTGTTTTACTGCACTACACTTCTCCAGAGGCCAGTTCAGCACACAAGGATCCTCAGTCAAACAAACACTGCAATCGCTTGATAAACGCTATTTCTCATCCTTTCTCTTAGTGTCGGTGCTACTATTGTATGCAAAGGAGGCGACTTGACAATGAAGAGAGTCTTCATGAAGGTGTGTGTCGGCAAGCTGTCCACTGTCAATTGACTGGGCTTGTGAAGAAATCAATCTCATTCAACAACCATACAAATTGCACAGCTTAAGGCACATGAAGCGAAATCTGTGAGCTGATTGACACAAAACAATGTCACTTCACATTATCTGCAAAGTTGTTTTGCTTGTCTGACCACCTCTTCCTACTTTACAGTGAGCACATATATTTCAGTTCCTTTCTCCCATGTGGAGATGTATCCACTGCCAAAACTGCTGTCTGATTATTTAAATTATCTGTAAAACTGTTACATGACTTCATCTAATTGTAAATTTATAAGACGGTCTGTGAGACATTTGTGAGAGTAGCTGAATCCCAGGGCTGGTATGGAATCACACACAGGCGGGTCTTCTGTGTGATCTGAGTCCCACTGCTCAGAGCTACAGACTGGTCAAATGGTCACTATTGTAGACACGACCATCGGACCATAGGCTACAAATAATCAATATACCGATCATAGTGTCACTACTGTTGTTTATTACATAAATACTGTATATAAATAATAAGATAATTCCACACTCATAAAACATTTATAAACATTTTGGGAGGCTGACATACAGTAAAGAAAGTAATACTGAAGAGTTTGGAAGTCCTGGAAAGCGTTAATAGATCCTTCTTGCTTTCGACCTGGAACAGAGCCCACAACTGCCAGATCAGTGACCCCTGAGCCCAGTTCACAGAGAGGAGAACCAGGAGCTCTTCTATGTCTCTAAGAGGGCTGGGAGGAAAGATAAAAGGGGGAAATGTGACATGAGTCCAGGCTGTTCTGTCTGATATTGTTCATGTAGCAGCACTGATTGTCTGAATATCTTCTGGTTCTGGATTGTGAGGATAGAGAGCAGTACGGAGTTGAGATCCTGTCTGAGTGTGAGTCTGAGCTGTGAATCTCACTGAGAAGAGAATAATGATTTTTTATTCTGCCTGAGAATTTTCCTGAGAATTTTTTTCTTTTCCAAGTGGTGTTACATCCCCTTCAGATACTCTACACAGACTGCCAGAGAGAAGAGGATAGAGAGATGGACAGATAAGAGCACACACAGCAAGAGACACCGACGTCTTGATTTACTTTGAAGCAAGTGTTAATTTCTTTTCTGGAACAAGTTGTTTCTGAACTTCAAGAAATTCATACAACTTCTGAAAGATAAAATACAAATCTTGCTTCTCAGGACAGAAGAAATGCTTCCAAAAAATGCCAGTGATTTTTTCTCCTTTTAACGAAAAGTGGAGAAAAACAACAGCAGTGCAACTCCGTCGGCTTGATTTAGCTTAATACAAGTATTCACTTCCTTTTCTGTAGATTACAGCCTGCGAAAGATGAAATGAACTTCTTGGTTACTCTTAGTCAGTGCAGAAGAAATACTGCCAGCTGGCAGGAAAATGACAGTATTTTATTTTCTTTAACTACAAACATGTGAGTTGTGAAAAGCAACGGGAATGTGTCCCTGTGCAGCTGTTAAACAAAGGGCTGGTGGGTCAAACGTACTCAGGGACGTGCTTCAGATTGTGATGATGTAAACAAAATCTCCGCTAAAAATTGAAGGGATTTCTTCGCAAACCCTCTTGAATGTGGCAGGAAATCTTTGTGTTTTACTCGTGTGCAACTACAACAAGTAAACAAATAAGTACCTAAGTCAATGTCCAAGAAAACCATCTTCACGTGTGGAATTTTTCTTTAACTGGCTGTTGGGAGAATTCATTTATACACCCGTTGTATCCTTAGCAAAAATATTTTAAAATTAGAACACAGATTTGTTGGAGAACTTGACAATCCTTGACAATCATTATTAAATGAGCATTATACAAATGTGCGTTGATATTTTTAATATGTACCTTAATTGTAATATATATATATACATAATTGCTTTGATATGGATGTTCATTTGAAGGAATTGAGGAAACTATGAAGGATCGCAGAACAACCAAAGATACATTTGGGCATCTGCTATTGGTAAAGATGAAAGAGTACCTTAAGTGTGAAGCTTTCATACACACGAGAGAAAAAAACAGTTTTAATGCACTTCATTAAACTGATGGTATGCTTATCAATCGTGCATAAAGTGTACATAGCAGAGGATGGTTTCGATCCATCGACCTCTGGGTTATGGGCCCAGCACGCTTCCGCTGCGCCACTCTGCTGACAGCTGTTATAATGTGATTCAACACAACTGCTCTATCTTTGCTTTCTAAAAGTGCGCCCGAGATGAAAAGTCTAAACGGTAAACGCAGACGTCACTTTGAGCACTTGGTCTTTTATAGCACAAATCATCACCCGCTGCTCTACATGGGCGTGTCTTCAATATCGTTGAGAACCAAACCTTCTGCTTTCCGAGGCAACTGATTCTTTCGTCGTTAATTCCCAAATCTTCAATGAGAATCAGTGAAACGAAAATCAAACACATGTACACACTCGCGTCCTAACCTGAAAGAAAAATCTACACCCACTTTATAATACTGAAAATGATTCAGGAAGTACAGCAAAGTTCTAAAACCAGCGAATGCATCTGCATACAGTACATAAAATGTCAATTTTTCAAAAGTAAAATCTTCAGCTTTGAAAGATTACCATCCATATATTTTCGTTTTTCTCTTTTTTTACATAACACGCTTTCGAGAAACAAACTGTCTTTTAATTAAGGTTTCATTAGAAAATGTGTATCTTGGTTTGCCAAGTTAAAATCGGCACATCCCAGTGGGCAAAATGATGTAGAATATACGACTATTGAACGCATACCAGACGTGTAACTGTGCTCCGTAACTGGTCTAGAATGAAATTGATTATATGTTTATTATACATAAATGGTTGTAGTTCTATTATACGGATAAATTTAGAAGACTACTATACATATATAGTTAAAGGTCTATTATACATCAAAGAAAGATTTTTATAGGTGTAGAAACTAGTAAATAAAGCCAATGATTTATTTTAGAAATTTATTCTTAAAATATACAACTATTCACACCTGAAAAATATGTAGTTCAAATTATACATTATATACAATATTGTAATCAACAAATGTCTAACCATCATAAAAAACACAACTAGTAAACTTCAGTTACAAATTCTAGTAACATGGCAATATATATATATAGTAATGACAAACACAAACTAATTACATGAACACGCTAATATTTAACTCAAAACCACATTTCGAAACTTCTTTATTTCCACGAAAATATTATTAATGTAGCACAAACGCTACTTTCTAATAAAGACAGAAAGAAACTATTTGTTTTGTGTCTCATGGTGATCCTCCTCTCGATACTAATGACATGTTTAATATGATCCCTCGAGAAAAAAAAGGAGTCAATTTCCGCCTGGAATGATTGATGCCCCATCAAACATTTTGTAATATCCCTGGAAGTTTATACAGTAGAATCCTGGTTCGTGGCTTAAATTCAAGGTAAACAAGACTAAGGAAACGAGTTGGAAACTTGATGTCGAAGTGGGATTTAAATCACCCGGAACATTTCACTACATTGGGCAGTATGTGCTAGGGAGCATTGCTCGACATCCCTTCGATAGCTCAGTTGGTAGAGCGGAGGACTGTAGTGGAGTCATTAGGGAATCCTAAGGTCGCTGGTTCGATTCCGGCTCGAAGGAAGGTGCTTTTTGTGTACTTTAATCAAAGAGTTAAAAAAGCGAATCTGTTTCATTCAGACATTTATCAAAAGTTCAATAAACGACGAAGTAGAGGTTCCTGTTCCGAATTCAGCCCACGTCTGATTGTCTTGTTTTGGCCAAGATCTGATCTTTGAATTAAGGGACTACTCTGTCTGCTTTGTAATTCAAAAATACATACAAATGTCAAGTTTTTTGTAGATATAAAGGTGTTCTCTGTTTTCAAAGGATAGGTACTTAATTGGCATAATGATTTGGTATTGATTTTGTATCGTTGTATTATGAAGTTTGTGCTTTCTGTGTTTTTATCGTATTGTGAACTTATTTTTTAAACAAATGCTTACAAAGGCAAACAGGGCACACATCTGTTTATACCAGTGGTGAATTGTACATTTGTACAAGCTACTGTGCACTTCTGGGAGTATAACAGGTTCGATATAAAGTGGCAAAAATATAAAAGGGGAATATACCCCAGACTGCGTATAAGCTCTCGTTGTGACTGTTGTTTTATTTTTAGATAAAAATGGCGTACTGTGCACGAAATGTTGCAGAAACACAATTTGATATTTTAATAATTATTATTTTAATAATTTGATCAAATTGAGGCCCAGGATCCAAATCTTCAGTTCTGATTTTTTTAAGTGATATCTTTCCTTCCTGTCGTGGAAGTCACACGATGTGAGCAATTGTTTTTTTTACGTTGCGATCCAAAGATCCTCAGGCGCACTGTAACCAAACCAGGATGGATTCTGCTCGGAGCCGGACTGAGCTCATTCTCACTCCCTGTGCTAAAAACAGAATTAGCTCTTCCCCGAACATCGTCTACAGCTGCTGGATGGTGCTCTGCGTCTTACTGCTCTGGCAATTACTTTGACGAAAGACAGATCACTTGTGCGCTTTTAACCTTCTCGCAGCTACAGCTATAGCCCTGAAAAAAGCATTAGCTTTATCAGTTTTTACATTAATCTATTTTGAATCAAAGTTTGATATTTTTTTTTATTGCATTTTACATTACAATTATAATAATAATAATCATTATTATTATTACGCACACTTATATAGCGCTGTTCTGGATACTCCACTCAATGCGCTTTACAGGTAATGGGGACTCCCCTCCACCACCACCATTCTCCTGAATGATCACAGAGAGTCAGGACCTCGGTTTTACGTCTCAGCCGAAGGACGGCACCTGTTTACAGTTTAGTGTCCCCTTCATTGTATTGGGGTATTAGGACCCGCATGGACCGCAGGGTGTGCGTCAAGCGACAGAAACCAGACGTGTGTCGGGCTCGGCTGCGAGCAGGACAATGACATCACAGGGACAAAGTAGAGGAAATCAAAAGGGTTCTATAAAAGACCTGTGTAAGCTGTTGGTTTGCAGTCTGGACTCTAAATCCTCCGATCCGATTTTAAATCTCTCTAATACCTGAGCTGCGGCTTCTTCCGAGTATTTATTCGTATACTTATTATGTGTAAGTGTATAGATGAAACCTTTCATATATTGTTCAGTTTAAATCAAAATGCTTTACTAATACAAGAGAGAAGTATAGTATGAAGGATGTGACAAATCTATGATTTCTTGGAACAAAACGGTTTTTATTTGCATTCGAAATGAAGCGGAATTTTAGCGGGACACACAAACCCTTTGTCCTTTTTAGAGTTTTTAGAGTGAACAGACATAAATGTAGAAAACGTGTTTTTTAGCACTACAATAGCAGGGTCAGTGGCATAATGAATAACGCGTCAGGCCTCGCGTCAGAAAATTATAAGTTGGACTGCCGTCTGGCTTGTTGCGTTTATACCACTTACGTTGTTTTATATAAATGAACTCCACCTGAAAGCTATAGAAAACACTTTGGGTAAGTTGTCTGCAGCCTCATGCGAATTTCGACAACTTACCCAAAACACTGTACTGTCTGGAGATCAGCTCCAGCTCTGAACTCAATTGCAATGAAAAACCATGCGTAACAAAACTGGAGAACAGCTGAACTTGTGTTCAGTTCGGTGATGAGGGACCAGAACTGTCCTTGTTGTAATTAGCACGAACTGCACAGGCTCTGAATCAGACCATGTCAATTAGTCTGATCAATGTAGGACACGTTAATGTAGAATTATTAAAAGGTTTATTAGTTAGTTAGTTCAGGTTTACCCACCTGAACTAATGTAGAATTATTACTTGGTCTGTCTCTTGTTTGTATATAAATGAATGTCTCTGACAACTTAATGTTAGTTTTACGATGTAGGTCAGGCATTGACATATGCACGAGTATACTAAATGTCTCACTCCTGATTCAACTCATGTTCTATAGGAGATTGGCGATTCCTCCTGTTTCTCATACAACCATATCAGAACAGAAGCCCATTTCACCCAGCTCTGATTCAAGATCGACTTGCATCTTTATCCCTTTTTTGTTCGTGATCATTATTTTCTTTAGTTATGATCAATATTGAACTTTTTCTAAGTGAAATGACAATAATCAAACATGCAGGCAGATTTTTGAAAAGTATTCGGAATTGACAGGGTGCCCCTTTGGAACAATCGTCAGAAATTGTGAGAAAATGAAAGTTATGTAAGCTCTCACACAAAGCATTGAAGATTGGAATCTGAGTGTAAAAAAGTTACCCGTCTCCCAATGATAGGCAGGGATACACACCATGACTCGAATAGACTCAGCGAACTTTAACACCTATGATATTACGAGTGCTTTGCACGTGTCGAATTTCAAGAAGGAACTACTACAACAGTTGTGGACATAATTCAATACCACCGGCAAAGTCCAATGCCGGCAACATCTGAGAAAATAATGTTCACTCATGGAATTTGGTCTTTGAATGGCTGGCGGGAAAATTCATTTATACTCCTGTTGCACCCTCAGCTGAAACATGTTAAAATAACAACGCAGATTTGTTGCAGAACCTGACAAGAATTATTGGGTTAGCACTGTATGTATTCTTGTATATTTACTTTAATTTTAATATAAATGTAAACATGCATGCTGTATAAGCTATTGTAATTTTAAAATATGTTAGCTGAGGATGCGAAGGGGGCTATTATACCTTGTGAAACACGCAAGGAACTGTAAAAAAGGCTGTTATTTGAATAAAATTGGCGATCACAAGAAAACCACAATTTATGTGGTATTATCATCAATATCCTTCAAAATCTACGTTCAAATGAAGGATTTGAAGAAACTATGAAAAAAGCAACAGTAATAGCAGAGGATTTTGATTTTTGCTCTTCAAGTCAGCAGATCACCGTAGAGTTACACCCCTACAAACAGCACAAAGGATGAATCCCACCACCTTCATTATTGCTGTGTTTGTGCCAGTGAAAGTAGCGTTTGTGTTATTGAAAGCATCTCGGAAGATGAAGGTGCAGTCACTTCCACATGTCATGATATCATTAGATCTGACGACAAGAGCTGAAGCCCCCCCTAGTCCAAGCCAGCAATGTGAAGATGGGTATGGAGGAAGGTAGCGTGGCTGAGTGGTCTAAGGTACTGGATTTAGGCTCCAGTCTCTCTGGGGGTGTGGGTTTGAATCCCACTGCTGCCAAATATTAATGTTTTAAGACCTGCAATACAATCAGTAAAAGCGCTTTTTGTTAGGCTGCGGGGGGTGTTTAGAGATAGACTTTCTAAAAGACAGGCTTAACATCAAGGCAGAAAAAATATTTTTTCTCAATAGAAATTCTCTTTGGCACGTTCAGCTTTATGTAGGGAACAACGTCTGCCGAGATCACTTTTGAGGCAGTGCACATGATAGTGTACCGGCAAGTACATTTAATATTGGCTGTGGTGGTGAGCTGCTTTTGTCTGTGAAACTTTTAATTCTTCACGCCGAATCGTTGGCAGGGGTAAAGCTTATTAAATCTTTGAACATAGCGCTCCATCAGAAATACTTTGTTCGTGATCAAAAGAGATCAGAGGATTAACTTCATGGATTCACATAGCATACCTTACAGGAAAGATTTAAAAGGGGAATTGATTGTGCTTCCTGATGTTGTTCCTGTCGTTTCTTTGGATACAAAGGTGAATGTTCTTTGACGTTCTGCTAGAGTATCCACTGGGTGGGCTTTATCAATCAGCTCGGAGAGGTCATCAGTGCTCTGTCTCTGGAAAATAATCAGCACTGTCGTTTTTCCCTGTGCTGTCTTTTAAAACATATAAGATCACGAGTTTACAGATTTCTCCAAATAACAACTATACATTTTAACCCAGCGGTTAGCATTCCTTCAATCCAATAGTTTTACTCCGGGTAAAAAGCAGCGAAATATATAGAGAGATGATATTCAAATATTTAAACGTTCTTATTGGATTACCTGTATGGAGATATCGCTCAGAATTCCTAATATGATTTTGAGTTCAGTTTTGCTTTACTACTTTCAGAGTCTTTTATTGACCTTGCTGAAGCAGAGAAGTGACATAATCACAAATGCGACTTACCTGTGCTGCTGTTTTTGGTTAATAATGATTATTGCAAGGAAAAAAAACAGCTCCTTGCATTAAGAGCAAGAGCAACCAACACGCTCGCTTGTTGAGTTGGGTTTTTTTTCCGTGGTGCTCTTCCTCAGATGTAAAGTTATTTGGCGAGCAAGGACCTCTGAGAAGGAGCCTGAATCCATCAAGAACTCAGAAATTCTAATATCGCACTACTGTCTTGTGTACAGAGATCTGCTTCTTCCTTTTTGAGTGTTTTGGTGTTTAAGAGCACGCTTCCTACCTCGAATGTTAGTTTCAGGAGATGTGCTACCGGATAAATGATTATCTTGAAAAGGTTTGGGGATGCACTGGCCGGGATTAAAACCCGGCTCAATTATTTGGAAGTCACCTGTACTACCAACACACTTCTAAGAAGCACCCGCACATTTTCGCAATCCTCTCTCTCACCTACAAAGTTATGAAGACACAGACGACCAATGAAAACTAATTTGATTCACCCAAGGCTTCACTCTTCTGTTGTGATGTTGTTTTAATTAGTGTTAGCTGTGATGAGGTATTGTTTCTGTCTCTTAAAGTTTAAGAGTCTGCTCCTTTCTTCCTGGTATAGAAAAAAACATGTTCCATCTTTGTTTACAAACACCACTGTAAATTATTTGTCCATCTCTAAAGCCTGTGTGTATTGACAAGGCAATTCAAAAGCACATATTAAATAAGAACACGATCCTTCTTGTTACCATTCCCGTGGTTGGAGCGTTGTTTCGCCCTTTAACGTTCTTCTACAATATTTACAGACAGGGCTTTATCACTGGAGTTGTGTGCATCGGTCCATGAACATCAACTGTACTGCTGTTTTTCTATGCGTAATTTAATCGCAAGCACTTAAAAGATGCAAAAAGATTTCAAGGAAAACATAATTGAAAGACAGTCGAGTAAGGAGGTAGAAAAACGCTCTCCCCCATTGAAGAATCAACCACCGTCGCCCATGTGACTGGATATAAAAATAAATTATTCATTTCAATTATTCATGAAGGGTGGATTGTGGTCAGTGAACATATGCACATCTTTAAGTCAGTTCCACCATCTGTGCCATAGGGGATGTAGTTCAATGGTTTTCATGTATGAAGTTCCGAGTTCAATCCCTGGCATCACCAGATGTCTTACATTATTGTGCTCACATCGCAATCTTCTGTTGAGTGAGAACTCTTTGCTCGTGTTCATAGAGAGACAGGTTTACACAATTAAACTCAGTCACACACGAAGTGCTACAGTGTTGCTCTGCTGTTTTAAATGTACCTCCAAAGCATTTTGTTCTGTTAACTACCAAATGATTTGAACTAATTTTACATCATATTCAGGAAATCCAGAGAAGGTCATCAGACTTTTAGTGGCTGTTGAAGAAAACACCTGTTGAATCTCACCAGGGATTTCTTGAGAGATCATTCAGCAAGCGAGTTAACAGGGGTTAACGTAGAGAGTGGCGGAGGTGGGATGTCAGGGCTTGACGTCACTGCTTTATGCAAAGAATGGAGGGGTGGTCGTCAGGGCTATATGACTGTGCTTCACGCAGAGAGTGGTGGGGGTGTGATGTCAGGGCCATACGACAGTGCTTTACACAGAGAGTGGCGGAGGTGGGATGTCAGGGCCTGACAACACAGCTTAACGCAGAGAGTGGATGGGTGGGTGTCAGGGCCATATGACACTTCTTTACGTAGAGAATGGCGGGGGTGGGATGTCAGGGCTTGACGACACTGCTTTATTCAAAGAGTGGAGGGGTGGGTGTCAGGGCTATATGACAGTGCTTTCCGCAGAGAGTGGTGGGGGTGGGATGTCAGGGCCATATGACACTGCTTTACACAGAGAATGGAGGAGGTGGGATGTCAGGGCCTGAAAACACAGCTTAACGCAGAGAGTGGAGGGGTGGTGTCAGGGCCATACGACACTTCTTTACACAGAGAGTGGTGGGGGTGGGATGTCAGGGCCATATGACACTGCTTTATACAGAGAGTGGCGGGGGTGGGATGTCAGGGCCTGAAGATACTGCTTTACGCAGAGAGTGGCGGAGGTGGGATGTCAGGGCCTGACAACACAGCTTAACGCAGAGAGTGGAGGGGTGGGCGTCAGGGCCATACAACACTTCTTTATGCAGAGAGTGGTGGGGGTGGGATGTCATGGTTATACGACAGTGCTTTCCATTGAGAGTGGTGGGGGTGGGATGTTATGGCCATAAGACACTGCTTTATGCAGAGAGTTGAGGGATTGATGTCAGGGCCATACGACAGTGCTCCACTCAGGCCTCTGCTTGAATTTGTACTCCTCCTCTCTCCCTACCTCTACCTCTATGATATTTGCACTTTCTGGAGAGGCGATTTTCTCCACTTCAGTAGCCCGATTGCGTGGAGAGGGCTGTAGAATGTGGCACCGCCTTTCCTGCTCCGTCCATGACAGGCGTGCTGGTCTCTGGAGAGAGAGCACGGTCCATCAGCGCACTCCAATAAAGGCACTGGAAGCAGCTGAAACGCATTGGCGAAGCTCAGCACTGGGCCGCTGGGCACATCTTACCACTGTTTCCGTAGTGTAGTGGTTATCATGTTCGCCTCGCATGCGAAAGGCCCTCGGTTCGAAACCGGGCGGAAACAGACTGGCTTCTTTTGTCGCATACAAATGGGTTGTACAACTTTTAACTAGCAAATGGAAGAGGGCTGAAGTAAGAGACAAGATGTAAATAGGGTTAACTTAAGTCAGTTCTGCCTGAAAATTAGACTTCTAAGCAACAGGGGTTTATGGCAGGAAAGGGGGTTAACTGATAAGGATTCCAGATGCGAGGGGGCATAATCTTAAACTGACCATTTGGCCAGGGTCTCTTAACTGGCCAAATACCACGACCCCCCCCTTACCATAACACCGAATGACGTCTGAAGCAGCAAGGAAGGACTATATAACCTAAAAGTTTGTACCGGCACATCGAACAATACTTCGGTTTTGTTGTTTCTTGTGGGAAACAAGACTTCGGCTTTATTGTTCCTTATGTCCGTCATGGCAGTGAACAGGTCCTGGTTACAGGATCTCTAAAAAAGGAAATAAAGACTGAAATCAGATCCGACCCACCATGCTGCCACGGTGACGGTGCACTGCCCAGTGAAAGTGGCAGCCTGTCCCTGGACTGTGGGAAACTGGAGCACCTGGAGGAAACCCCCACAGACCAGGGAGAGAACATGCAAACTCCACACAGACAGCACCCACACCCCAGGTCCAGCACTGTGAAGCATGCCCGACGATGCGGAAGGGCTTTTACAAATGACTGTGTAACTCACACTGGTGCCCAGGATGGCCTGCTATCGGAACGCAACCTAATTTTCTTAATGCAGTTTGTTCGAAGCGGTTTGCAGGAGCTGGAGGTGAGGACTGAGCTGGGGTCCAGTGTGCGAGAGTGACTACTGATGTCGTGTGTGTGTGTGTGTGTGTGTGTGTGTGTGTGTGTGTGTGTGTGTGTGTGTGTGTGTGTGTGTCTGGATCATTGTGAGCGCCGTCAGGTTTGTGTATTTGTTTAAACAAGAGGATGTGTCTGTGCGGGTCTGACTCTGTGTGAGGGTGCAGCTCTAACTGTGCGCGCGGGCGTGTCTATCTCTCTACAATGCATGAGGGGCTAAATCTGCCTCTGAGAAACTGACTTTTCAGAAGAAAAATCTATGAAAAGGCACGGCCTGGCCCTCTTCTCTTGCTCCCGACGTATAACACACTGGGGGATGAAGCTGGTGTCTTCAGCTGTAACCCTAGCTATTTATGCAAACAGCTCTTTTATGAAAAGCAGCTCTAGGCCTAGACAAGAGGAACAGATAAAACAAATCTTAGATTTATGGCTTATTCAAAGCAGACTGAGCGCTGCTATACTGTATGTAGGAGCCAGAGATGAAGAATGAGCTATTTAAGGAAATCAGGAGTGTGAGAGAGGGAGTGTGTGTTTTTCCTCCCAATAGAGAAGGCTTGTGGTTCTTTCTGCTTTTCTGCACAGGCTGCCAACATAAGTACGTGTTGGGTTCTTGGTTTGAATGCTCGAGTTGTCAGGCTGGCGTTTTTTGTTCCTATTGGAGCCCATAATTGTGAACAAGGCGCTTGAGGACGTCTCTGTGCAGGTGTGCGTTTGTAATGACGTGTGTGCGCATCTCTGTAGCGGATGTTTCAGTAAAAAAACGCATTTAAAACATTCAACCTTTTCATGTTCCTAATATTCTTTCATTCTTCACAATAATAACTAAGGTTGCTGCTGGAAGAGGTGTTAGTGGGGCCAGCAGGGGGAACTCTCACCCTGTGGCCCATGTGGGTCCTAATGCCCCAGTATAGTGACGGGGACACTGGAAAAACTGTAAACAGGTGCCGTCCTTCAGATGAGACGTAAAACCGAGGTCCTGACTCTCTGTGGTCATTAAAAATCCCGGGGTGTTTCTCGAAAAGAGTAGGGGTTTTACCCCAGTGTCCTGGCCAAATTTCCCATTGACCCTTACCAATCATGGCCTCCTAATAACCCCCATTTATGAATTGGCTTCATTACTCTGCTCTCCTCCCCACTCATAGCTGGTGTGTGGGGAGCGTTCTGGTGCACTATGGCTGCCGTCCCATCATCCAGGTGGATGCTGCACATTTGTGGTGGTGGAGGGGAGTCCCCATGTCCTGCAAAGCGCTTTGAGTGGAGTGTCCAGAAAAGCACTATATAAGTGTAAGCAATTATTATTCATTATAATGTAATAAGTCCATTATTTCTCACCCCTCCATTGCAAGGCATACACAACACAAACACCAGGAACAATTATCTCAGAAGTGAATTGCAAATGTATTGAGTTGTGATGCAACTGTAACTTGAACCTAACATGACTGTGGCGTGCATTTTTGAAATTGCATTTTCACAGCTGAAATACAAAATGAAGCTGATCGCAGTCCAAACTCAAGGTATTGTTGTAAAACTAAATATTCAACATGTTTCTACCTGTCCCTTTTCAGCTCACTCAGAAGTCCACAGCCTGCAGCCTGGTGCCTCTCTGTCTCCCCCCTCCACACTGCTGGTCCAGTGGAGGTGCTGTTTGATCCTGCACGATCTGTCCGGAATCGTATAGTCTTACTGAGCAGCACAGGGCTCCCTGGCCCCAGGTACGAACAGTGAGTGTCAGTGCAGAACAGCTCTCTGACACTCCGCTCCCTCACTCCAGCTGATCAGGGCAACTACACAGTGAGGGACCTTAATGGAAGCAGTATCAGCACTGTGATCGTCACTGTGGGTGGTGAGCAGGTCTACAGTAGGATCACTAGAGGGCTCTATATTCTTGACAGAGTGTGTTCTTATATCATCCTCTGTCCTGATTGTCTTTCAGCTCACAGAGACAATGTCACCCTGCAGCCTGAAGCCTCTCTGTCTGTCCCTCTGTTCACTGGAGAGCCAGTGGAGGTGCTGTTTGATCCTGCAGGAGGTGGAAACTGGACCTCAGTGTGTTCTGTCCAGAACAGCACAGCCAGCTGTGTCCCCCAGTACAGTTTTTTTTATTTTTGATGATTAGCCATATGTTGATTACAATATTGTACATAATGTATAATTTGAACTCGATATTTTTCAGGAGTGAATGATTGTATATTTTCAGAATAAATTTCGAAACCAAATTATTGTCCCTCGATCTCTGTCTCTCTCTCGTCCTGCTGTCTGTCTGTCCCTGCCTCTCTGTCTCTCTCTCTTTCAGCCCCGTCTGTCAGTCTGTCTGTCCTTCTCTCTCCTTCCTCTCTCTCTCTCCTTCCGCTCTCTCTCTCGGTTTGTTTGTCCCTCAATCTCAATCTTTCTCTTTGCCTGCTGTCTTTCTGTGCCTTCATCTTTGTGTCTCTCTCTCCTTCCTTTCTGTCTGTCTCTCTGTCTGTCCTGCGTTGTCCCAGCTGGGCCTGTCTCCCCGGCTCTCTGCCTTCAGCTCTGTTCGCCGATGTCCCACCAGCCCGTCTCTCTCTCAGCCTGTCTCTTGACTTGCAGGAGGAAGAGGAGGTGGAGACAGCTCCTCCAACAGGAGAGAGGAAGAAGGTCAGTGCTGGTCCCACCCTGCCTCCTGTCCTGTCTGTGGTGGAGTTTCGCCATCTTGTCTGTCTTGTCAGCTCTGTCTGTCACTGTCTCTCTCCTCCTCCTCTCTGTGCTGTGGTGTCCAGTCAGTGTGTCTCTCTCCTCCTCTTCTCTGTCCTATGGTGTACAGTGGGTCAGTATTAGTGGGCTACACCCAGGCTCACTCACTGCGAGTGTGATCTCAGCAGAGTCTCTGTACTCTTGGGACACTTGACTCACCTGTCTCTCTCTTTCTCTCCCTGTGCTGTCCCTCTCCTGCCCCCTCTCTCCCTACTCGGACTCCAGCTGGAGGAGGTCCAATCACCACCTCCTGTGAGACAGAAGAAAAAGAAAGTGGGTAATGCTCTGATTCTCTCTTTACTCCTGTCCAGTGTCCAGTCAGTGTGTGTGTATGAACCCCTCTCTCTCTCAGTGCAGTGTTCATGTACTGGAGTGTCCAGTCAGTGTGTGTGTATGAACCCCTCTCTCTCTCAGTGCAGTGTTCATGTCCTGGAGTGTCCAGTCCGACTCTTAACGTGACTCTCCTGTCTCTGCTTCAGAAGTGCTGGTGCGTCTTTTTAAAGTCCCTGAGCTGCATGTCGGTGGAGACAGATGATAAGGACGAGCCGATGGAGGCGTCGGAGACCGTGTGTCAGGAGAGGAAGAGCGAGGGAGAGGAGGAGCAGGCTGCCGGGAAGGACAAGAAGAAGAAGAGGAGGTGCAGGTGAGCAGACAGGGGGACGCCGCCCGGTCGTGTCTGTGATTCAAGAAGGAGTCTCCTCTTGCTGTTTGATGTCATGGTGATGTCCGTGTCTGTGTCCCTCACACCTGCAATAACAATATTCTTTCCAGGTTCCTTTCCTGGTTCTGTGCCAGCTAAGATCGGAGTCGCCTTCCCCACCAAGGACTGGACTGGACTGGACTGGACTGGAGCTGAGGGACCCCAGACTGTGCTGGACCGAAGCTGAGGGACCCCAGTCTGTGCTGGACCGAAGCTGAGGGACCCCAGTCTGTGCTGGGCCAAAGCTGAGGGACCCCAGTCTGTGCTGGACCGAAGCTGAGGGACTCCAGACTGTGCTGGACCAAAGCTGAGGGGCCCCAGACTGGACTGGACTGGAGCTGAGGGGCCCCAGGCTGTGCTGGACCGAAGCTGAGGGACCCCAGACTGGACTGGACCAAAGCTAAGGGACCCCAGACTGTGCTGGACTGAAGCTGAGGGACCCCAGTCTGGACCGAAGCTGAGAGACCCCAGTCTGTGCTGGACCGAAGCTGAGGGACCCCAGTCTGGACTGCACTGGAGCTGAGGGACCCCAGTCTGGACCGAAGCTGAGGGACCCCAGTCTGTGCTGGGCCGAAGCTGAGGGACACCAGTCTGGACTGAAGCTGAGGGACCCCAGACTGTGCTGGACCGAAGCTGAGGGACCCCAGTCTGTGCTGGACCGAAGCTGAGGGACCCCAGACTGTGCTGGACCGAAGCTGAGGGACCCCAGACTGGGCTGCACTGGAGCTGAGGGACACCAGACTGGACTGGACTGCACTGGAGCTGAGGGGCCCCATACTGGACTGGACCAGAGCTGAGGGGCCCCAGACTGGACTGGACCGGAGCTGAGGGACCCCAGATCCCAGTCTGGACTGAAGCTGAGGGACCCCAGTCTGGACTGAAGCTGAGGGACCCCAGACCCCAGTCTGGACTGAAGCTGAGGGACCCCAGACTGGACTGTGGAAAACTTTCACATTATCTCCACCTGAGTCCTCAGATCGTCTGCATGACCTTGTATTATTAAGTATTATTTTAAGGTCCTGTGATGATCGTAAGATGGGGGGGGGGGGTGTGTCCCTTGACATTAATCTGTATTGTAATTTTTGTTCTTTTGTTAAGCATCATTAAAATGTTTTTTAAAAAAAGCTTTTGGTTTTTTCCCTCCCCCCCCGAAACGAACGAACAGAGTCTGTCTTTCTCTTTCATCCCGGAGAGTTTGTGGTTGATGGATTGAGGCCGAGAGCCCTCGTTGTCGGCGTGCCACCAGTTAGCGGGGCTAAAGCAGGGGGGGCATCGTGTCCAATACTCCTTGAAACGAGACAGATTTCAAGCCACATCCGTCTGAAGAGAAGGAAGTTGACCACAAACTCCAGGGTGTCCTAGGAAGCTCTTTAGCCATCGTTTGCCCAGCAGCCATCTCACCCTGCAGCTCCCAGCTAGCAGCCCCCTCCCCACTGGAGCCCAGCAGGTAGAAGCCTGGTCAGTACCTGGAGGGGAGACTCCTGGGAAAAACTGAGGTTGCTGCTGGGAGAGGTGTGAGTGGGGCCAGCAGGGGGCGCTTTCACCCTGCGGTCTGTGTGGGTCCTGATGCCCCAGTATAGTGACGGGGGACACTGGACTGTAAACAGGCGCCGTCCTTCGGATAAGACGTCAAACCGAGGTCCTGACTCTCTGTGCTCATTAACAATCCCGGGGTGTTTCTGGAGAGGAGTAGGGGTGTTACCCCAGTGTCCTGGCCTGATTCCCCCCCTGGTCTTGACCCATCATGGCCTCCTTATCACCCCCCCTCTCTGAACTGGCTCCATCCCTCTGCTCTCCTCCCCACTGAGAGCTGCTGTGTGCTGAGCGGACTGGAGCATCATCCACGTGGGGGCTGCACACTGGGGGGGCTGGAGGGGATCCCCCTGACCTGGGAAGAGCTCTGAGTGGAGAGTCCAGATGGATTAATTATTATTATTATTATTCGTGCTGCACTGGGCTTCAGTCCTGGTAGTGAGAGGGGGATCTGTGATCAGTACAGATACTTATGACTGTATAATAATACACGATAGAAATGGAAAACAGGGTAGCGCTGTAGTCTCTTCGAAACGTTTTGAACTGCCAGAAGAAGTTTTCACAACCCGGACTCGTGAAGGTACAGGTCTTCTCCCTTCGTCCGGAGTAAGGTGAGAGGTTATCCCCTCGGGGCGCAGTATCCCCGATGCACCCCCCCACCACCACCCAAAATGACACACACTTCTGTGACGATTGGGAGACCCCGGTTCGATCAGCCCCTGCGGTGTAGGAAACGACCCGCTGGAGAGAACACGCAGACTCCACACAGAAGGGTCACCTCGGCATTTATTCCAACAGCAAAACACCAGAGAGAAACGGGTCTCCGAAAGATGAGCGCACACCGGGAAAAACACTACGGGGTCATTACAAATGGGAATAGGAGTTCTTTTTTTCTTTTCCGGACGTCAGTTGTATCGTGTCCTGGTGATTTCTCCTGTTTCGAACGGAGTTCAATGTCACGTTTCTACTTTATTAGAGAGAGGCACTGAACTTTGGGGAACGTGACATCCACCCAGTATTACTAGTAGGTTGATAAATATAAATGTTCTTTTTCCCCCCGTATGATACCTCGCGAAATATAACGATGGCCAACTCCTTAAGTCGAAATTTAAACCCTTCTCACGCTACAAGACAGTCCGTCAACATCGCCGCGGCCCGAAGCGCGACCTTCGGTATGACGTTGGCGGAAGGGGGTAGGGTAAGTACGTCACAGCCGGGGGAAGCCCCTATCACGTGAGAGGGGTGCGGCGGGCGACGAGCCCCCGGGGGCGAAGAGAAGTTGATTTGCGTGGGGTGTTTTTTTTATATAGCGCCTTTCACAACAAGAATGCCCCAAGGCCCCGAACAAAGGAGTTGTTCCACACCCCCGCCACCCTCTGTGTACAGTAGAGCCCCCTGTACTGACTGGAGGAGCTCACCCAGCTGTGTCTGGAGAGAAGCCGGGGTATCGGCTTCAACCACAGGGCTGGGCGGCTTGTTCCCCACCCCCATCCCCTTCTGTGTACAGAAGAGCCTCCTGTCCTGACTCCAGTAGGAAATGTCACCTGGAGGCAACACACCGGCTTCTTTTAACAGATCACCTCGGGAATCGGGAACAACGGAGCTGTGTGCGGCCGTCTGTACGGAGGGGTTCAGCGCGGGGGGGCTCCGGGCTCGGGTCTGGACCCGGGGGCTGTCTGTGTGGAGTCTGCATGTTCTCCCTGTGTTCTTCGGGTCCAAAGACAGGCTTTTGGGCTAATTGGCTTCTGGGAAAACTGGCCCTGGTGTGTGTGTGTCCTATGATGGAGTGCTGTCCTGTCCAGGGTGTGTGAGTGAATGTGTGTTTGTCATGTGATGGACTGGTTCCTGTCCAGGGTGTGTGAGTGTGTGTGTCTGAGTGTCCTGTGAGGGACTGGTGTCCTATCCAGGTTGTGTGTGTGTCCTGTGAGGGACTGGTGTCCTGTTCAGGGTGTGTGAGTGTGTGTGTGTATCCTGTGAGTGACTGGTGTCCTATCTAGGGTGTGTGTATGTCCTGTGATGGACTGGTGTCCTGTCCAGGGTGTGTGAGTGAGTGTGTGTGTGTCCTGTGATGGACTGGTGTCCTGTCCAGGGTGTGTGAGTGTGTGTGTCTGTGTGTCCTGTGATGGACAGATGGTACCAAGCCTGGACACCCATGAGACACTGGCTTCCTCAGAAGACTCTCACGGAGGGCACACTGTCCCTAACCCGGGTCCAGAAGAAACTACAGTGATCTATAATTCCTGCGCCTCGGAAGGGTTTATGACGTCTATGTCCGGCGCCCGCGCCCGTGGACTGGCGGTTTGGCGTCGCGCTCCGCAGCTCGAGCTTCGGTGCGAGGCAGGGCGGGAGGGAGCCGATGTGGCCTCGGCGCCATCTTTGCTGGTGAGTCAATTGTGACCGTTGCGGTACAATAAACCATCAATAAACCTTTTCCCACCCCGTCCAGTATTTCTGTCGCGGCCCACGTCCCTTACAATCGACAAACTATAAAAAAAACAGTAGCCCTTCGCAACATTACACGCCATTTTTTTTATTTTAAACGTCCGCTAGATACGCAGGTGGTTCGATACCTGTCTTATCCTCGCCGGCGTCTTTATACCGGCAAGTGAATTTTATTTGGGGTCCCTCAGAATTGTGACAGAAATGTCAGTGAACCACAATAAAAAACGAAACTTTTTTTTTAAAGGCGGTGAATGGATTTTTTGAGTAACCGTGTAGCGACTAACGTAAGGAAAAAAAGTTGTCTTTCCCTACGAAGACGTTTTGGTACAGGACTTTCTTTAAATATCAGTTGGGCATAGCGTTTTACAAAAAGTTGATGATGATCTTGGAGATAATTGCAAAGGAAAATTGAGATAACTACCAAAACATTACGTGTGAAACGACAGGACAGAACTTTGAACCCACAAAGAAACAAAGGTATGAAATATTGCCTCGTCATGGGGGGTTGATAATTGTAGTAAGTGTTCCTAATTTTCGTAAAGAAATGTATATTATGGGAGTCACACGTGAGATTTAGTGTATATACGTTTCATATTGTGCATATATACGGGGTTAAAAAGTGGAATGAGTATGATTATAAACTCGTGTGTCCTATAATCAGATAATTTTTGAACAAGCTTTGATTAGACAGGTGAAAAACAACATCAGATCCTTTATTTTAATATATTCTCACGTCTGAATATCAGCTTCTCCCCTCTGGCCAACATTTCAGGGCTCCCAGGTGTAGATCCCAAATTGAAACAAATATTAATTTGTTACCCAGTTAAACAGTTAATAGAAGTGAGTGACCAGGGTAAATAAAGGTGGGTCAGTGTAAACTGTTTATTCTGGACCAGACTTCGTCATGTGTGATATGTCATGACTTCTTATATTAAGTTTTATCTTTATATTTAGTTCTACATGTGTAATAGATGCGATGTGTGTCCATAAAAAGGTTTCTCCAGGGGAAAATCAAGTTCGTTTTAAAACCGTGTTTCCTTTTTAGGGTAGGTTTGCATTCCAAGTGTGGGGTTTTTGCCTTTTTGTATTTTTGCTGAGACAAGTTGCCTTTCTTATACGCGGAGGGATCTGCTCGTGAGATGTCCGCTTGGTCCATTTCTGAGCTCAGTATAAGGTGTAGAAAGCATGACTGTCATCATAACCCGCATCTCACCCAGGTGTGGAATAATGTTGTGACTATTGCTTCAGCAATAACATGCTGATTGCATGTTTCTAGATGGGAATAACAGAGATCTCAACTACTGAGGGGCCTTATTAATAAAGTCTCCACAGCCGAAGCGCTGTGTCTCTTTTCAGCTGGCGATAAACCTTTCCTCGATCCTTTGCGGACTTGTTAAACTGTTCATGATCAGAATAAAAAACGCTCACGCTAATACACAAGCACCCGTGTCTCGCCAAAGCTGACAAATAAACAGACGGACAAGCCGCACTGCACGTGTGAACAGGGGAATGAGCGAGCGCGCGGGGATAGGGCGCCTCCTGCGCTTAAAAGCTTACAGCACCTGGTATTCCCAGGCGGTCTCCCATCCAAGTACTAACCAGGTCCATCCCTGTTTAACTTCCGACATCAGACGAGATCAGGCGTGCTCAAGGGGGTGTGGCCGTAAGCGAGAGCAAGACTCGCTGGCACCCTTCTTATTGAGAGGACAGCTCCGTCACCTCTTTTACGACGCTGCTTTTTTTCCCTTGCGTTTTTCTCTTCTTCCCACGTTCTCTCTCTTCACTGTCTTCGTCCCCGCTCTATTTCACTTCAGCCTTTCACTCTTGCTTCCTTCCAATGAGGACGGAGCTGCGGGAGAAAGGGCGCTATAGAGGATCGCTGTGGAGAGCTGATGCTGTGCTTTGACATCTGAGCTCTGTGGAAAACGATCTCAATACAATTCTGAAAAACGCGACTCTCCGAACGCCAGCCGAACAAGTCTCCACAGCCGAAGCGCTGTGTCTCTTTTCAGCTGGCGATAAACCTTTCCTCGATTCTTTGCGGACTTGTTAAACTGTTCCTGATCAGAATAAAAAACGCTCACGCTAATACACAAGCACACGTGTCTCGCCAAAGCTGACAAATAAACAGACGGACAAGCCGCACTGCACGTGTGAACAGGGGAATGAGCGAGCGAGCGGGGATAGGGCGCCTCCTGCGCTTAAAAGCTTACAGCACCTGGTATTCCCAGGCGGTCTCCCATCCAAGTACTAACCAGGCCCATCCCTGTTTAGCTTCCGACATCAGACGAGATCAGGCGTGCTCAAGGGGGTGTGGCCGTAAGCGAGAGCAAGGCTCGCTGGCACCCTTCTTATTGAGAGGACAGCTCCGTCACCTCTTTTACGACGCTGCTTTTTTTCCCTTGCGTTTTTCTCTTCTTCCCACGTTCTCTCTCTTCACTGCCTTCGTCCCCGCTCTATTTCACTTCAGCCTTTCACTCTTGCTTCCTTCCAATGAGGACGGAGCTGCGGGAGAAAGGGCGCTATAGAGGATCGCTGTGGAGAGCTGCTGCTGTGCTTTGACATCTGAGCTCTGTGGAAAACGATCTCAATACAATTCTGAAAAACGCGACTCTCCGAACGCCAGCCGAACAAGTCTCCACAGCCGAAGCGCTGTGTCTCTTTTCAGCTGGCGATAAACCTTTCCTCGATCCTTTGCGGACTTGTAAAACTGTTCCTGATCAGAATAAAAAACGCTCACGCTAATACACAAGCACCCGTGTCTGCCAAAGCTGACAAATAAACAGACGGACAAGCCGCACTGCACGTGTGAACAGGGGAATGAGCGAGCGAGCGGGGATAGGGCGCCTCCTGCGCTTAAAAGCTTACAGCACCTGGTATTCCCAGGCGGTCTCCCATCCAAGTACTAACCAGGCCCATCCCTGTTTAGTTTCCGAGATCAGACGAGATCAGGCGTGCTCAAGGGGGTGTGGCCGTAAGCGAGAACAAGGCTCGCTGACACCCTTCTTATTGAGAGGACAGCTCCGTCACCTCTTTTACGACGCTGCTTTTTTTCCCTTGCGTTTTTCTCTTCTTCCCACGTTCTCTCTCTTCACTGCCTTCGTCCCCGCTCTATTTCACTTCAGCCTTTCACTCTTGCTTCCTTCCAATGAGGACGGAGCTGCGGGAGAAAGGGCGCTATAGAGGATCGCTGTGGAGAGCTGCTGCTGTGCTTTGACATCTGAGCTCTGTGGAAAACGATCTCAATACAATTCTGAAAAACGCGACTCTCCGAACGCCAGCCGAACAAGTCTCCACAGCCGAAGCGCTGTGTCTCTTTTCAGCTGGCGATAAACCTTTCCTCGATCCTTTGCGGACTTGTAAAACTGTTCCTGATCAGAATAAAAAACGCTCACGCTAATACACAAGCACCCGTGTCTCGCCAAAGCTGACAAAAAAACAGACGGACAAGCCGCACTGCACGTGTGAACAGGGGAATGAGCGAGCGAGCGGGGATAGGGCGCCTCCTGCGCTTAAAAGCTTACAGCACCTGGTATTCCCAGGCGGTCTCCCATCCAAGTACTAACCAGGCCCATCCCTGTTTAGCTTCCGAGATCAGACGAGATCAGGCGTGCTCAAGGGGGTGTGGCTGTAAGCGAGAGCAAGGCTCGCTGGCACCCTTCTTCTTGAGAGGACAGCTCCGTCACCTCTTTTACGACGCTGCTTTTTTTCCCTTGCGTTTTTCTCTTCTTCCCACGTTCTCTCTCTTCACTGCCTTCGTCCCCGCTCTATTTCACTTCAGCCTTTCACTCTTGCTTCCTTCCAATGAGGACGGAGCTGCGGGAGAAAGGGCGCTATAGAGGATCGCTGTGGAGAGCTGCTGCTGTGCTTTGACATCTGAGCTCTGTGGAAAACGATCTCAATACAATTCTGAAAAACGCGACTCTCCGAACGCCAGCCGAACAAGTCTCCACAGCCGAAGCGCTGTGTCTCTTTTCAGCTGGCGATAAACCTTTCCTCGATCCTTTGCGGACTTGTAAAACTGTTCCTGATCAGAATAAAAAACGCTCACGCTAATACACAAGCACCCGCGTCTCGCCAAAGCTGACAAATAAACAGATGGACAAGCCGCACTGCACGTGTGAACAGGGGAATGAGCGAGCGAGCGGGGATAGTGCGCCTCCTGAGCTTAAAAGCTTACAGCACCTGGTATTCCCAGGCGGTCTCCCATCCAAGTACTAACCAGGCCCATCCCTGTTTAGCTTCCGAGATCAGACGAGATCAGGCGTGCTCAAGGGGGTGTGGCCATAAGCGAGAGCAAGGCTCGCTGGCACCCTTCTTATTGAGAGGACAGCTCCGTCACCTCTTTTACGACGCTGCTCTTTTTCTCTTGCGTTTTTCTCTTCTTCCCACGTTCTCTCTCTTCACTGCCTTCGTCCCCGCTCTATTTCACTTCAGCCTTTCACTCTTGCTTCCTTCCAATGAGGACGGAGCTGCGGGAGAAAGGGCGCTATAGAGGATCGCTGTGGAGAGCTGCTGCTGTGCTTTGACATCTGAGCTCTGTGGAAATCGATCTCAATACAATTCTGAAAAACGCGACTCTCCGAACGCCAGCCGAACAAGTCTCCACAGCCGAAGCGCTGTGTCTCTTTTCAGCTGGCGATAAACCTTTCCTCGATCCTTTGCGGACTTGTAAAACTGTTCCTGATCAGAATAAAAAACGCTCACGCTAATACACAAGCACCCGTGTCTCGCCAAAGCTGACAAATAAACAGACGGACAAGCCGCACTGCACGTGTGAACAGGGGAATGAGCGAGCGAGCGGGGATAGGGCGCCTCCTGCGCTTAAAAGCTTACAGCACCTGGTATTCCCAGGCGGTCTCCCATCCAAGTACTAACCAGGCCCATCCCTGTTTAGCTTCCGAGATCAGACGAGATCAGGCGTGCTCAAGGGGGTGTGGCCGTAAACGAGAACAAGGCTCGCTGACACCCTTCTTATTGAGAGGACAGCTCCGTCACCTCTTTTACGACGCTGCTTTTTTTCCCTTGCGTTTTTCTCTTCTTCCCACGTTCTCTCTCTTCACTGCCTTCGTCCCCGCTCTATTTCACTTCAGCCTTTCACTCTTGCTTCCTTCCAATGAGGACGGAGCTGCGGGAGAAAGGGCGCTATAGAGGATTGCTGTGGAGAGCTGCTGCTGTGCTTTGACATCTGAGCTCTGTGGAAAACGATCTCAATACAATTCTGAAAAACACGACTCTCCGAACGCCAGCCGAACAAGTCTCCACAGCCGAAGCGCTGTGTCTCTTTTCAGCTGGCGATAAACCTTTCCTCGATCCTTTGCGGACTTGTAAAACTGTTCCTGATTAGAATAAAAAACGCTCACGCTAATACACAAGCACCCGTGTCTCGCCAAAGCTGAGAAATAAACAGACGGACAAGCCGCACTGCACGTGTGAACAGGGAATGAGCGAGCGAGCGAGGATAGGGCGCCTCCTGCGCTTAAAAGCTTACAGCACCTGGTAATCCCAGGCGGTCTCCCATCCAAGTACTAACCAGGCCCATCCCTGTTTAGCTTCCGAGATCAGACGAGATCAGGCGTGCTCAAGGGGGTGTGGCCGTAAGCGAGAGCAATGCTCGCTGGCACCCTTCTTAATGAGAGGACAGCTCCGTCACCTCTTTTACGACGCTGCTTTTTTTCCCTTGCGTTTTTCTCTTCTTCCCACGTTCTCTCTCTTCACTGCCTTCGTCCCCGCTCTATTTCACTTCAGCCTTTCACTCTTGCTTCCTTCCAATGAGGACGGAGCTGCGGGAGAAAGGGCGCTATAGAGGATTGCTGTGGAGAGCTGCTGCTGTGCTTTGACATCTGAGCTCTGTGGAAAACGATCTAAATACAATTCTGAAAAACACGACTCTCCGAACGCCAGCCGAACAAGTCTCCACAGCTGAAGCGCAGTGTCTCTTTTCAGCTGGCGATAAACCTTTCCTCGATCCTTTGCGGACTTGTTAAACTGTTCATGATCAGAATAAAAAACGCTCACGCTAATACACAAGCACCCGTGTCCCGCCAAAGCTGACAAATAAACAGACGGACAAGCCGCACTGCACGTGTGAACAGGGGAATGAGCGAGCGAGCGGGGATAGAGCGCCTCCTGCGCTTAAAAGCTTACAGCACCTGGTATTCCCAGGCGGTCTCCCATCCAAGTACTAACCAGGCCCATCCCTGTTTAGCTTCCGAGATCAGATGACATCAGGCGTGCTCAAGGGGGTGTGGCCGTAAGCGAGAGCAAGGCTCGCTGGCACCCTTCTTATTGAGAGGACAGCTCCGTCACCTCTTTTACGACGCTGCTTTTTTTCCCTTGCGTTTTTCTCTTTTTCCCACGTTCTCTCTCTTCACTGTCTTCGTCCCGCTCTATTTCACTTCAGCCTTTCACTTTTGCTTCCTTCCAATGAGGACGGAGCTGCGGGAGAAAGGGCGCTATAGAGGATCGCTGTGGAGAGCTGCTGCTGTGCTTTGACATCTGAGCTCTGTGGAAAACGATCTCAATACAATTCTGAAAAACGCGACTCTCCGAACGCCAGCCGAACAAGTCTCCACAGCCGAAGCGCTGTGTCTCTTTTCAGCTGGCGATAAACCTTTCCTCGATCCTTTGCGGACTTGTTAAACTGTTCCTGATCAGAATAAAAAACGCTCACGCTAATACACAAGCACCCGCGTCTCGCCAAAGCTGACAAATAAACAGACGGACAAGCCGCACTGCACGTGTGAACAGGGGAATGAGCGAGCGAGCGGGGATAGGGCGCCTCCTGAGCTTAAAAGCTTACAGCACCTGGTATCCCCAGGCGGTCTCCCATCCAAGTACTAACCAGGCCCATCCCTGTTTAGCTTCCGAGATCAGACGAGATCAGGCGTGCTCAAGGGGGTGTGGCCGTAAGCGAGAGCAAGGCTCGCTGGCACCCTTCTTATTGAGAGGACAGCTCCGTCACCTCTTTTACGACGCTGCTCTTTTTCCCTTGCGTTTTTCTCTTCTTCCCACGTTCTCTCTCTTCACTGCCTTCGTCCCCGCTCTATTTCACTTCAGCCTTTCACTCTTGCTTCCTTCCAATGAGGACGGAGCTGCGGGAGAAAGGGCGCTATAGAGGATCGCTGTGGAGAGCTGCTGCTGTGCTTTGACATCTGAGCTCTGTGGAAAACGATCTCAATACAATTCTGAAAAACGCGACTCTCCGAACGCCAGCCGAACAAGTCTCCACAGCCGAAGCGCTGTGTCTCTTTTCAGCTGGCGATAAACCTTTCCTCGATCCTTTGCGGACTTGTTAAACTGTTCATGATCAGAATAAAAAACGCTCACGCTAATACACAAGCACCCGTGTCTCGCCAAAGCTGAGAAATAAACAGACGGACAAGCCGCACTGCACGTGTGAACAGGGAATGAGCGAGCGAGCGAGGATAGGGCGCCTCCTGCGCTTAAAAGCTTACAGCACCTGGTAATCCCAGGCGGTCTCCCATCCAAGTACTAACCAGGCCCATCCCTGTTTAGCTTCCGCGATCAGACGAGATCAGGCGTGCTCAAGGGGGTGTGGCCGTAAGCGAGAGCAATGCTCGCTGGCACCCTTCTTAATGAGAGGACAGCTCCGTCACCTCTTTTACGACGCTGCTTTTTTTCCCTTGCGTTTTTCTCTTCTTCCCACGTTCTCTCTCTTCACTGCCTTCGTCCCCGCTCTATTTCACTTCAGCCTTTCACTCTTGCTTCCTTCCAATGAGGACGGAGCTGCGGGAGAAAGGGCGCTATAGAGGATCGCTGTGGAGAGCTGCTGCTGTGCTTTGACATCTGAGCTCTGTGGAAAACGATCTCAATACAATTCTGAAAAACGCGACTCTCCGAACGCCAGCCGAACAAGTCTCCACAGCCGAAGCGCTGTGTCTCTTTTCAGCTGGCGATAAACCTTTCCTCGATCCTTTGCGGACTTGTTAAACTGTTCATGATCAGAATAAAAAACGCTCACGCTAATACACAAGCACCCGTGTCTCGCCAAAGCTGACAAATAAACAGACGGACAAGCCGCACTGCACGTGTGAACAGGGGAATGAGCGAGCGAGCGGGGATAGGGCGCCTCCTGCGCTTAAAAGCTTACAGCACCTGGTATTCCCAGGCGGTCTCCCATCCAAGTACTAACCAGGCCCATCCCTGTTTAGCTTCCGAAATCAGACGAGATCAGGCGTGCTCAAGGGGGTGTGGCCGTAAGCAAGAGCAATGCTCGCTGGCACCCTTCTTATTGAGAGGACAGCTCCGTCACCTCTTTTACGACGCTGCTTTTTTTCCCTTGCGTTTTTCTCTTCTTCCCACGTTCTCTCTCTTCACTGCCTTCGTCCCCGCTCTATTTCACTTCAGCTTTTCACTCTTGCTTCCTTCCAATGAGGACGGAGCTGCGGGAGAAAGGGCGCTATAGAGGATCGCTGTGGAGAGCTGCTGCTGTGCTTTGACATCTGAGCTCTGTGGAAAACGATCTCAATACAATTCTGAAAAACGCGACTCCCCGAACGCCAGCCGAACAAGTCTTTAAGTGGAAATCTAATAAGTAAATTGATTCTTAAAATGTAGAGAGCTTTGCAAAGAAATATATTGGGGCTTTTAGATAATATATTTCAAGGATGTAATTGCTGTGCTACAGTACGTGCAGAATTTTAGAAAACAGTGCGTCAACAAAGTACACTGTTTAGGTTACTTTAGAAGACAATGTACCAAAACAATATATGCTGTCTGGATCGTTAGATTTAGCTGAAAGTAACTGATAAGCTTTGAATAACATATCTAGTGCTTCTTCTTTCGCTTTTTGATGTAATCTGTTTTCTCTTAGGGAAAGTGGAAGTTTTAGAATGGACAAAGCGCTGAGCTTTTTTACAGCGCAACGTCTTATGAAAACCCTGTACTGCTTGTAACAAATTGAGTCTCTGGTTGCTCCCAATATTGAAATAAAGACCTTACTCAGGTGAGAACTCTCTCTTGTGGCTTCCTTGATAGTTATATTTCCATGACACCGGTTTTAATGTCTGTAGATTGTATCTTATTTTTATTTTTTGTTTTGTTTCATGTTCATATTATGTGTTTTCACCCAGTTGACTCCAGTTAATAACAGTTTACCCAGTTAATAGCCACTTTTTATGCGCGAAAAACGGGTGATCTTTCTATCTCGTGATCAGCTTAGTATCTTTCTGTAAGTTTTTTTCTTCTTAATTAAACGTTTAAAATACATGAATTTCATAAAGACAACACACGTTTCGAACAGAAAAAAATCATATTCTGTTCTCTTCCTGGTATGTATAACAGATCAGCAGGTCTTATTTTCCCAATTGCTTTTTTCCACTGTATTTATCATAATGGCTAGCCAATGTCCTCTCTTAGCTAGGTAATGTTACTTGTGGATGTGCTTCTGCATTGCGTAGAAGCACATGTATCCATAGAAAGTGTATTATACTACTATTTGAGCTACAGTACATAAAAATAATTATATCGTTATTAATTTCTTTAGGTACGTGATTCCATATTATATTCCCTATTAATCAAATTCTAAAAGTATGCTTTTGTTTACTCCGATAACGAGCACATTCACAGAAAATGTGAATATCTTATGACTTTTCACAAAGTATATAAAGTTAAGATGGTCAGAAGGAGCATGTAAAAACGTTTCCGAAACCTGGTAAAATCTTACTACATGTAAGACTTTGATGCTTAAAATGTTTAGGAAGAAAGTGGAATACTGGTGTGTATTTTTTCTTTAAACTACCAATACCAGCCATATACAGTTTACACTATATGTTTATGTTCCTAAATTAATATAGTTTATGGTGGTGTATCGTGGTTGTAGAGGTTTGATGGGTTTACTGAGACAATTATTAATTGTAGCAGTAATCACGAGGTTGTTCGTTGTGGCTTTTAGAAAATCAATCGTCAGAACAACTAACAACGCACACACACGGGTTCAATACACGAGATACATTTATTCATATAAATTGTGCACCAAACATATACTAGTCTGCCTGGATACGAGCGGCAGACCTTACTGTGAGGGTTATCAATATACAAGGTATATAATCTCGAAGAGATGCCAACACAAAGAGATACACAACAGAGAATATATGTCAATATATATCGTTCGGTTACCAAATCGCTAATCAGTGTTATTACCCACTGTTACTCTAAACTCGGAAGTAAATACATTACTCATGAATTAAATTGATAACAACTTGTGTTGAGGTACAATTGAATTCTCGAGACACAATGTAGAACATGGGGTTTACTTATCCACTGTGTATGGATTTGGAATCTCCCGGCACGAACACCAAGTCACTCTTTTGCCTGGGAAGAAGCTGGTTCGTTCCTGGTCCAGCGCTGCTTCTGAATAAGCTATTCAGGTTGTCGATGAGGGTCCAACTGTAGGCTGCCGTTGATCAAGCGGATCATTCACGTTGGTAGAATTCTGAGTACGTATGGGATCCTCGGCCTCGCGCTTAGAACAAAGTCCAAGTCCCTTTGCAGACAACAGCAGTTGTCACGTGATTGTCTCTGAGGATGCGCGAAAATGGCCAAGGAGAGCCCCGATCTGAGCTTGCGCTCCCTTTTTGACCAAGACATAGATGTGTGCTGATTGGTTGAGAGTTTGGCGGGCATTAGAGACCCACGTGGTATTACCACGCCCTGCCAGTCCCTGATTGGTTGGTCAAGGTGAGATATGAGTCACTTACTCTTGACACTTAGGAATGCAGTCCAGATGTCCATTCGGCACTCCCTAGACAGATAGGCACCAATGGATGACCATTGATCATGATAGCCAGGCTAAGCTAAGTGCATCCCCATCTGGGAGCTGTCCATTATCAAAAGAAAACATCTTAAATCAACCTGCATGAATACTTTCTTTGTGGCTGCACCACAAAGATGGAGGGTGAGATGGGGCCTCATTTAGGACAGAATACCACGGCCTAATTCTGTCTTATTAACAAGCATTGCCGCTACAACGGCATCTCTCCTGTCAAACTTCCTCCTGACATGTTTGACAGGATCTGGGCCGTGGTGAACAGTGGGAAAGACGCCCTGTGGAGAGTGAGGAACATGGGGCTGTTCAAAGGCATCGAGGTCCCAGTCAAGGCAGCAGGTAGCCTGGCCCTGTTCATCACCCGAGAGAACTATTACCTCAGAGATCTGTGGAGAGAAGGGAGGGAGGAAGCAGAAAATCTGTGGGAAATTGAGAGCATAGGTCAATATCTCAAGAAACTGTGAAAAACATTATCATGTTTAAGTAAAGAATGTGATTTGCACCAGAAAAAAATAAATTGTTGCTATATAACTGGTACCGTGTCAAAATGTAATGAGATGGGATTATATATACTGTTTTAAGTATGTATATTAATGTAAAGCTTTCTAATTTGTGATGTCCTGTATTTTTTTGTGAAAAGAAAATAAAGTTCTTAAAAAATCGATTCACCCAGGGCGAGGCTCGGCCATTGCACTCCGGCTGTGCTGACCCCTGCGAATTCCCCAAATGTGGGAATCTCGACTGCATAATTTCTGGTAGTGGGGGACTGCGTTCGCGCTCTCTCCTGATGTGCTTGGTCAAATATCAGATACGGGAGAGTTAGGACACCATGAGCTGCGATAGGATCCCAGTTCGAAAGGAGTCGATGCCACTGCTGGTTCCCGGTTTCTTTTAGTTAGAGGTCCGGAGAAGCATTTCAAGCTGGTTACACTACTCCTTCCGGACATTCATTCCCTTTTCAAAGTCAGTCGTTTTGCTGTTGTCTGCATTATTTAGGCTGATTATCGAGGTTAGCCTTTATTTGGTCATGGGGGCCTCGGTACTGTATGCTAATTCTCAAGACAGTTTCACCCGTTTTCTGATTGCTAGGTTCTGTACCAGTGCAGACATGTCAAACAGTGAATAGCTGTACCTCTATTGTATCCGTGCTCAATGAATGAAATCAGTATTAAATGAATATATGTATAGTTATACGAAAAACAAGTGGTTTATTGACTCATCTTCATTTGCAGATTTAGAGGCAGCTTCGATATTCGGGGGAGGCATAAAACATGGTGCTGATCTTTGGAAAGCAGGAGGCAAAACTGACACGTTCTCATACAAGGAGCTGAAACCAGGCCACCTGGGTGAAGATCAGGTATCGTAACCGCTAGACCATATGGGAGCATACAGCCATGTTGTGCGTGCGTCATGTAAGCAAACTGTAATTGCTGCCTTCATGACCTGCTTGATGGAGAAAACACACAAGAGAGTTGGCACTCAGAGTGTCGAAGGGTTGATGTATACTAGGGCTCAGTTGAAATGCAGCGTCAGGACTTTTCCGACTAGTGTCACACAAAGAGAGTACATCCTTTCCTACTGGCTGTGTATGTCTCGGTAACTCGCTGTGATCGTATAGTGCTCAGAATTTGTGTTGTGGCCGCAACAACCCCGGTTCGAATCCACATACTGGCAGAATAGGAGGAGTACTGCCTGACTGGATCGTTGATGAACGACAGAGGCCACTCCGACCTCTTCTTGGTTTTCTTCAATGACTTACTAAGGATCTTCTTCACATTCGCCCATGCAGGGGAAGCCAGTTACACCAAAGCAAACGCAGGAAAGTGCATTTCAAGCAGAGACCAGGAGGGACTTGTTTACACCGAGAGTGGTCGGAGAATGGAACAATGCGCCCAGCCCTGTTGCTGGAGCCGATTCTTGATGAGATCTTGGGCTCACTAAGAGGCCCCCGCTGGATGCTAATCTTTCTGTTGTTCTTGCAGGTCCTGCGCTGCTTTTGAGCCGACAGAGCTCGTCCTGGTCTGTCGGCACAGCCCAATTGCAAATGATCGGCTCCACGTACAGAAGGAACGTGCGTTTGGTACAAGAGTGCACGAAGGCACCGGAAATACATTGGGAACAAATGACCGGTCGTTCAAGACCTCTGTGAAGTACAGGAGCGTGCAAAACGAGTCTGCTTCCACCCGGTCTCGAACCAGGGACCTTTCGCGTGTTAGGCGAACGTGATAGCCGCTACACTATGGAAACCTGCAGGGACCGCTGCTGGTGTCTTGCTTGCATTTCGGGCTGAGAAAGGGACGCGTCACTTTAGGCAGGGTGCGCTGGAGAGAGGAACAAAGGGCGCGATGAAACAAAATACCAAAACCCGGGATCAAACCAGGGACCTTTAGATCTTCAGTCTAACGCTCTCCCAACTGAGCTATTTTGGCGGTGCGCAGAGCCCACAGCCACCTGCTCCAGCCTTCCTGTGTTGCGGCATGAGCGCACCAAGAGTAGCGGGAGAGTGTTGCAGGAACGTCACTCTGAAGGAAAGCCACCCAGGTGCGCCCTCTGAGCTCTGTCCAGCGCATCTTCCTCGCATGGACTCCTGCCTGCGACGGGCAGGAAACAATTAGCAAGAACAGAACGACACCCCATGGGTGTCTCATGACCACACCTTAGGTTGTGACACGTGCAGGTGTGAGGGGTTGCCGGGCTACTTTGGAGCAGAGCTTGGGCGGAGGGGGGGCGGGAAAGCAGACAAAGAGGTGACACCTCAAGGTCTGCACGATCACAGCTCTCCGCTGCCCCAGGCTTCCGCTCGATAAGCTACTGGACACACCGGCCCCTCCTCACACAGACCGTGGAAAAGCCCCCGAGTGTGAGGGCTCTCTCTTCCTCCCAGGAGCTCTTGGACACGACGCACAGACAGGGCGCGGGGAGCCGCCGCCTGCAAACACGGCTCCAGGCAGGAATCCACTCCGCAGGAACCGCAGAGCAGAGGAGATGGGGGCAGCTTAGCTCCTGTGCAGAGACCTGAGCTGTTGTTGCTGCGGACGCTGTCTTTTCTGCACTCGGGGTAGGAGTGAATGTTGAGTTGCCCTTAGAAATGAAGCAGAGCACTTCAACGGCACGGTTGTGTGTGTGTGTGTGCGCCCTGGTGATTCTGGGAGACAGATCGAACCTGGGCTGTGGTTTAAATGTTTGTGAACAGAATACCCTTATCCCAGTGCATTGTGCCACATTAAATAAACGCACGAGAAAAAGAGATTCAGAACGCAAAGCTGTGTCAGTGTTCTGTGTAAAAAATCGGTTTGAACATCACAGGAGCTGTTTTTAATAAGCTGCTGAGTAAAGAATATTGTAGCATTTACAGGTTCTTTTCAGAACAAAGGACGAGTGGAGACGCGATTAACAAACAAGCGCTTTGTTATTAATACTCACACTTTGTTATGAACACTACCATTAAAACTACCAGTTGTACTCTCACTAATGTTAAAATGAATACACTAGTAGTAGTATTAGTTGCTGCCCGTGACGTCACATACACTCTCTGTGACGAATGCGAGACACCTAGACACATACAGTGACGTGCCGGCTGTTGCCGTGGTTACCATACTTATGATTTATAAACACTGGAAAAATGTATTTAAACTGTTACTTACATACATTTATCAACTTGGAATATAATTTTCTAGCTCTAGGATAGAGTTACCTAAATAATAATATGAATAATCATTGTTTAATTTCGGATTGAACATTATTAACACTAAACGCACTATGGTAATTGATCGATACAGTCTTTATTGACTGTTTTCTAGATATTTAAACAGGGTCAAGAAAAGAATCAGTACTCACCAATCAGTGAAGTTAATCGATTATTCTATGGTCCTTCAGCTGAATAAATTGGTTGTCGATACATAAGTGATCAATAATTCTCCTCCGTTCCCTCCGCGCATCTCCCGCGGTCTCGCTCTCTGATCCCAGCACTCTGGCTGGTGTCTGTGACGTCACAGCGCTCTTTCTGACAAAGCAGAGCTGGAGGAGACTCCTGTCCGGAGCCCGGGGGGCTTTTCTTACAGATATAAAATCTCCCCCCCCAAAAAAAACACACCGGACTGTGAAGAGAAGCGAATCATCACAGTTGGAGAAGGAGAGCGACAAACCTAGGAATAAAATTCATTAAACAGAAAAAAAAGTTTACATCGCAGATTATTGCGTTACAAAGCGTACCCATGTGGAGCAGTAGAGGACAAGCACGAGTCCCTGAAATAAGCGCTTTTAAGAGTTTTACACAAATCTTCAGAGTAAAGAAGCCAGGAGGATCAGACTCCTGATCCTGGAGGTTAAAATGTGTATCCTGGTTTTATTTCCACCCAGCTCTCAGTTCCATTAGTGGTCTGATGATTTAAATTAACTGTATAACTGTTACCAGACTTAATCTAAATTGTAAATTTATAAGACTGGCTACTAATAATAAATATACTGATCAAAGTGTCAATACTGGTGTTTATAAAATAAATACTGTAGCATTTGCAGGTTCTTTTCAGAACAAAGGACGAGTGAAGACGCGATTAACAAACAAGCATTAACACAAAACCAAACACAGGATATACACACACATGAGGAGACTGAGGGAACAAGTACACATAGTTAGGGTGGTAATTACCTAACAACACACTATACTTTTACAAGACTACACAGGGCACTAGAACTACTAGGACATTATTTACACAGGTAGGGTCAGCCGCTGGTCATCGTGCTGACCCTCAGACTCTCCCCGGCTACCACTCCCAGCATGCCCAGCGGTACTACGAGCGCCTAGGGGCACTTTCTCCTCACCACCAGGCGAGGGCATTACACTGCCCCCACCTGAAGCGTCTGGCGTCTGGCGTCTGGCGTCTGGCGTCTCGCCGACGTCGAACACCCCCCTCAGGCTGTACTCGTACTGGGCTAACTGCTGTGGAACCCTGCGCCGCAGTGACGGCTGGCGACCCACGGACGCCCCACTATCGTCCGGCTCCAGCCCCGGCTGCTCCTGTAGAGCCTCCCCACACGGCTCCTCCTCCCGGGCCCGGTAGGGGGCCAGGCGGTCTCGGTGCAGGACCACCACTCTCCCCCGTGTTCGCAACCGGACACGGTAGCAGACTTCACCCACCACCCCGAGTACCTCAGCGGGACCCTCCCACGACGGCGCCAGCTTAGGGCTGAGGCCTTTGCAGCGGCGCGGGTTGTACACCCAAACCGAGTCCCCGGGCTGGAAGGCAGGCCCCCTGCAGCGCAGGTCGTAGTGCCACTTCTGCCGGACCCCCGCCTGTGTCAGGTGGGTCCATGCAAAGCTGTGCACCTGCTGCATCCGCTGCCGCAGGTCCCACTCGTAGTCCGGTCCAGCCGGCGGTGCCGACCCGTCTCCGGGCGGCGGGCCGAAGACCAGGTCCACCAGGGTTCGCATTTCCCGGCCCAGCATGAGCGAGGCCGGGGTGCACCCGGTGGATTCCTGGACCGCGGTCCTGTACGCCCAGAGCGCAAGGGGGAGGTGGCAGTCCCAGTCCCGTTGGTGCCGGGACACCAGGGTGGCCAGCTGGGTGGCGAGCGTCCGATTAAACCGCTCCACCAACCCGTCGCTCTGGGGATGCAGCGGTGTGGTCCGCGTCTTAGTGATCCCCAGGCGCTGGCACACTCTGGCGAAGACCTCGAAGTTACGCCCCTGGTCACTGTGTAACTCCTCCGGCACCCCCAGCCTGGCAAATATCCCCTCCAGCAGTGCATCGGCCACCGTGGGGGCACTCTGGTCCGGGAGGGCGTAGGCCTCCGGCCACTTCGTAAAATAATCCATGGCCACCAAGACGTAGCGGTTCCCAGCCTCGGTGCGCGGAAACGGGCCCAAAACGTCCACCCCCACCCGCTCCATAGGAGCCCCCACCTGGTGTTGTTGGAGGGGGGCCCGAGAGTGCTCGGGGGGACCCTTCTGCGCCACGCACACCGCACACGTTTGGCAGTACCTCTGCACGTCCCAGTGGCAAAGACCCCAATAAAAATGGCCTCGGAGACGCTGCAGGGTTTTCTTACCGCCGAAGTGCCCCATGCCCGGCTGGCCGTGCACCGCCCCGCGGAGCGACCGAGGCACCACCAGCTGCCACCGTACCTCACCACTGGAGGGTACCCGCCACCCCCGGTGCAGCACCCCATCCTTTACCTCCAAGGCCTCCCACAGGGCGCAGAGGGCCTTGACGGACTTTGGGTGCGGGGCGAGCTCCTCTCGCGTAGGCCGCACTCCAGCTGCCCTCCAGCGGAGCACCGGCCCCACGTCAGGATCAGCTGCCTGACGCTGCGCCAGGTCTGGCAGGCCCACCCCCAGCGGCCCCTCCCGGGCCGTGGCCGCGGTGCCCACCCCCGCCACGGTGCGGACAGCCACCTCACGCTGCTCCCGCCGGGCGCAGTGATGGCAGTCCGCGGCCTCGCAGGGGCGCCGCGAGAGAGCGTCGGCATTGAGATGGCGAGACCCCGCACGGTGCACGACAGTGAAGTCGTACTCCTGCAGGATCTCTATCCATCGCGCCATCTGCCCCTCCGGCTCCTTTTAGTGGAGCAGCCAGGTGAGGGACGCATGGTCGGTCCTCAGCCGGAACCGGGTCCCGAACAGGTACGGCCTGAAGTGGTGGACCACCGCCATCACCGCCAGCAGCTCGCGACGGGTCACGCAGTAGTTCCGTTCAGCCCTAGTCAAAGCCCGACTATAGTAGGCCACTACGCGCTCCCCATCCGGCCCCTCCTGCGCCAACACCGCGCCCACCCCCGAGTCACTCGCGTCGGTATCGAGAACATACGGCAACCGCGGGTCGGGGTAGGCCAGCACGGGGGCCCCCACCAGAGCTTCACGCAACCGGCCGAAGGCAGTCTCACAGCCCGAGTCCCAGTCGAAACGGCGGCCCTTGTCGGTGAGGGGTTGAGCCTCAGGCCAGCACGGCGGATGCAGTCCAGCACCGCCTGGAGGTTCGTCAAGGCCTGGTCGAAGCCCCGGGCATGAACCAGCAGATCGTCCAGATACAGCACACACTGGTTCCGCGGGACAGATGCCAGCACCCTCTCCATCAGCCTCTCGAACGTCGCCGGGGCATTGCACAGGCCAAAAGGAATGACAGTAAACTGCCAGAGGCCCTGGCCGATAGAAAAGGCTGTCTTCGGGCGAGCATCGGGAGCAAGCGGTACCTGCCAGTAGCCGCAGCGGAGGTCCAGGGAGCTGAACCAGGTCGACCCGGTGATGTAGTCTAGGGCGTCATCTATCCTCGGCAGGGGGTAGGAATCTTTCCGGGTGACCTCGTTCAGCTTGCGGTAGTTGACGCAGAACCTCCACGAGCCGTCTTTTTTTTTTACCAGTACAGCTGGCGCCGACCACGGGCTCGCGGAGGGCTCAATCACCCCCGCTGCGGCCATCTCCCGGATCTTTTCCTCGGCGGCGGTCCGCTTGGCGTGAACCATGCGTCCCGGTGGGATGCGGATGGGCCGAGCGTCGCCGGTGTTGATCTCGTGTTGGACCAGGGCAGTGCGGGTGCAGTCCTCATCTATCGCCGCAAAGAGATCCTCGTTCTGGGCGAGTAGCGCCTGGAGCCGCTGCCGCTGGTCCTGATCGAGGCCCTCGCAGCTCTGCTGGTAGATCCTCAACGGCGCGCCTCGCTTCCATGCAACGCTCGGCTCCCGCCGCCGCCGCCTTGTCTGGCCCCCCGGCTGACTCGGGAGCAGGATCCAGCACGCTCGCTCCCCGGCTCACAGGCCTGGTCTGCCCCGGCGACTGCCGCCGCCGCCGCCGCCACTGCCTCTTTTTCTCCCAGCTCCGGCAAGCCCGCGTCCCTCGGCCTTCGCCGGGCCTGCCCTCCACCAGGTGAAGTCGCTCCCCCTGCCACACCAACTCCTGCCGGCTCAAGTCCAAACTGGCCCCCACTCGCTGCAGTACGTCCAGCCCCAGAATGCAGTCCTCCTGGATGGGTGCAAGGTAGCAGGGGTGGCACACCGTCGCTGCACCTAGACGGAAGGCAAGCACCCGTTTCCCCCGGACTGCGGCGAGCTGTCCCGTCACGGTCCTTAGCCGCAGGCCGGAGGCCTCCCATCCTGGGGGGTTGGTGTCCTCGGTGTCGGGGAGGACGCCCGGCCGGAGTAAGGTTACCGATGAACCGGCGTCGAGTAGGGCCAGGCAGGGTTGGTCCTCGATTCGGCAGTGGAGGTACAGGCCCCGGCTACAGCCGACTCGCCCCACGGTGGCGTGAGGGGCGCCGGTCTTAACAGCGCTCTCCGGAGCGGGGGGTGAGGTGTTCGAGTGGCAGCCTTCCACACGCTGAGTCGCCCCGTTCCCGTTTCCCGACGCCGATCGAGGAGTGCGAGGTTCGGGTGCCCGGCAGAACCGGGCTCAGAGTTCCCTCTTCCTGCAGCGGTCGCAAAGCAGCGTGTGGGGCTGTTCCGCAGGGGTCGCTGCAAGGTCTGGCTCCTCTTCCCCCTCGCTGGACTCCTCCGTCGCCGCCTCGGTCAGCCAGCAGTGTCTGCTGGCGCTTCCAGCCACCCTGAACACGGCCTCAGCCAAGGCCTGCTCCAGCGATGCACTTGGTGCCGCAGCTCCTCGGGTGAGAGGGCCTTGAGAAAGGCCTGGAGAGCCATCTCCCCCTGCGCCTCCCGGGGAAAAGTTGGGTATCCTCGGCGGGCGAGGAACGCGACATCAGCGGCAACCGGGCCCAGTCGCTCTCCTGGTCGGCGCCGCCGCAGGGCCAGCCTCTCCCGCATCAAGTCCGGCGCCTCCTCCACACCGAAACGCAGCTGGAGAGCCGCCGCCAGCGCCGTGTATTCGCCTCTGTCCTCCTCCGGGACGTCCAGGAGCACCTGGCAGGCCACTCCTTCCATCTCTGCCCGGCACCAGCCATTCGTCCAGGCCGCGAGCTGGAACTGCGCCTTGTAGGTTTCCCAAGGCGCTTCCCCGTCGTAGCGACCGGGTTGCACCTGCACTGATGGGTGTGGGAATCGCTGGTCAGCTCCAGCAGGGAGGGTATCTTCTCTTTGGGGCATCCACTGGGCGGGAGTAGCGGGCAGTCGCCCCAATTCTACCGGCAGGACCACTACTGGATAGCCCTGGTAAGGGCTGTGGCCACCTGTCACACCCAGGAGTTGCTCAGGCTCCCTATGTGCGCTGCCGATGGGTTCTGTCTCTTTTAGAGTCAGACAGCACTTGACAGAATCAGCTAATGTCTGCCAAGATTTGTCCATCCTGCCCGCTTCTGACACCAATGTAGCATTTAGAGGTTCTTCTCAGAACAAAGGCCCAGTGGAGACGCGATTAACAAACCAAGCAATAGCTTTATTCTTTTACAACCACAAAACCAAACACAGGATATACATGCACATGAGGAGACTGACAGAACACGTACACATCTTTAGGGTGGTAATTACTTAACAACACGCTATACACTTATAAGACTACACAGGGCACTAGAACTACTAGGACATTATTTACACAGGTAGGGTCAGCCGCTGGAAAGCAGGGATAATAAGGAAATGGGTGGCACCCAAGCACATGTTAAAGAAAAAAAACTTGGCTTCTTAAAAGTGATTATGATAGCCACAGGACAGAAGAGACAGTGCACTGTGGTCCAATAATGACTGTGTTGAAACAGCCAGAGTGTGCTGCATGCCATGGAGATGGAAAAGGTAGCTCATCCCAGTCAATCGCAAGGTTGTGTAGGACTGCACATGACCTGATGATGATGGTGCTGGCTCTTGATGGACTGGTATACAAACCAAATGACAGCCAAGCAAAGCGTTAGTTGTTTTACAATTCCGAAAGATTGTTCAAAGTGGCTTCTTGCATTTTTATGACTCCTGTTATAGTGCTTCTCTTGTAATGTTGTAGGATTGTGCACAGGTGTCAGAAGATATAGTCATAAAGAATAACCACAGGCAAAACAACATGCCAGCTTGCTCTTCCCTACTTTGAAAGGAAGATATTGGAACTGATTAAAGAACTTAATTTGAAATGTAAGCTCCTACTGACACAGGAGAGAGAGTTCTGAAAAGTAAGCACAAGGCACACCATGGATAAATAAATGTATTAATTTAAAAAAAGAAATACTGAGAAGGTCAGAGGAACAATAATTGTTGTATTTATTTGCTCAGGTAGTTTTATAAGTTTAACTTTCAGTAAAGTTCTGTTAAAAATAAAACTGGTCATTAGTTGGCGTCTTTTGTAACGATTTAGCAATAGTGACATGTCGGCTTGTTCGACTGGAGTGTTAAACAAAAAAAATACAGTAGCGTCCTGTCTCAAGTGTACAGCTGCAGTTCTCGTTTGTTTCGTGACAAATTGCAATTGCATTAGTCTGTGTAAAAAAAGACTTCTGCAGCTCCAGTGGTGCGATCGAACTCATGCTGAGATTGAGTTCAAGCCTCACCTGGAGCAGTGTGGCCTATATCTTCAACTATTTAAACTAACTGACCAGTTTAGGTCCTGTTAAGTATTTGCTGGAGATCAGGTCTAAATTAACATCAAAGGAACAAGTAAAGGTTTGTTCCTTGTCAGACCTGAAGAAGGCTCCAAAGCTCAAACGTTGTTTGCTTCTCTTTTCTGCATGAAATAAAATTTTACTTGTTCTTATGCAGTCCACACATGCTGACACAGCTCCCTACTTAAATTACCATCAGCAATGGACCTCCAGCAGACCTATACACAAATATATGAGAGAGGTCTACTGAAATGAGAGGAGCACGATGGAGTACCGAAGACTTGAAAAAGCACTCACTTTTCTGTGTTTTTGTTGTTACCAAGATTTGTTTTTAATGTTCTTTTTCTCTTTGTTTTGAAGTTGTTCTGTTTTTTTTTTCTTTTTTGTAGTTGTTAGACTACTACAGGGATTTACCTAGGTTCTATTAAGACTTCTTTTATCAAAACATATTTTATTAATAAAAGTGTGATTTCTTAATAATCAACTTTAATGTTATCTTTATTAGTAGCTGTATTACAGGTAATGCATGCACAGCCTTTATTATGCTATAGTGAATTTTCAGGTATCCCATGGAGGGAAGAGAACTGAAATTAAGGAAATACTTATTTAAAGGGGTATAAGTCTTAAAAGTGTTCTGTCACATCTGGGTGTTAATTGAATAGATTTGTTGTATTATTTCATATGATTTGACTCTACACTTGTGTTTCTCAGGAGACAGCAGTAATATTGGGGATTTGCAGGTACAGATAATAAATTATACTATACAAGTGTAGAGGTTTGATGGGTTTACTGAGACAATTATTAATTGTAGCAGTAATCACGAGGTTGTTCGTTGTGGCTTTTAGAAAATCAATCGTCAGAACAACTAACAACGCACACACACGGGTTCAATACACGAGATACATTTATTAACATAAATTGTGCACCAAACATATACTAGTCTGCCTGGATACGAGCGGCAGACCTTACTGTGAGGGTTATCAATATACAAGGTATATAATCTCGAAGAGATGCAAACACAAAGATACACAACAGAGAATATATGTCAATATATATCGTTCGGTTACCAAATCGCTAATCAGTGTTATTACCCACTGTTACTCTAAACTCGGAAGTAAATACATTACTCATGAATTAAATTGATAACAACTTTTTTTGAGGTACAACTGAATTCTCGAGACAGAATGTAGAACATGGGGTTTACTTATCCACTGTGTATGGATTTGGAATCTCCCGGCACGAACACCAAACCAGCTGACAAGCTCTGTTGCAGCCTCTGTTCCAGCAGTTGTCCAATGGGCGTTGTCCCGGCGTCCTCTGGCTACCAGTCTGAATCCATCAAGAAGACAGGAATTTTAATATCGCACTGCCGTCTTGTGTACAAAATATTTGTTCAGCTCTAACGTCTGTGTCCGTTGACAAGGCATCTCAAAAGGAGGTATTAAATAAGAAAATGATCCTTTCTGTTACCATTCCTGTGGTTGGAGCGTTGTTTCACCCTTTTACGTTCTACAATATTTACAGACAAGGTTTTATCACTGGAGTTGTACAGAACAAGTGTGCATCAGTCCATGAAAATCATCAGTACTGCTGTTTTTCTATGCATAGTTTAATCAAGAGCACTTAAAAGATGCAAAAGATTGATTGTGGTCTGTGAGCACCTGCACATCTTCGAAAGTTCTCTATGTCGGGGGTGTAGCTTAGTGGTAGAGCGCTTGTCTTACATGTATGAGGTCCCAGGTTCAATCCCTAGCATCTTCAAGTGCTTTATGTTACTGTGCTCACATCGCAGTCTTCTGTCGAGTGAGAACTCTTTGCTCGTGTTCATAGAGAGCCAGGTTTACACAATTAAACTCGAAGTGCTACAGTGTTCTCTGCAGTTTTAGATGTACCTCCAAAGCATTTAGTTCTGTTAACTACCAAAGAATGTGAACTAATTTAAAGTCACATTCAGGAAATCCAGAGAACGTCTTCACACTTGTCGTGGCTGTTGCAGAAAAACCTCACCCGGGATTTCCTGAGAGATCATTCACCGAGCGAGTCCTCCCTCTGGATTCCGCACTGAGCTGAAAGCTGCGCGAATTCCTCACTGCGTGTCCTCTACTGTGTAGCACAGTGACAAGAACGCCTTGAGTTTTTTTCCGTATGTGAAGGAAAATGCAAAAGAGCATGAAAAGTGTTGATGGTATAAAATATCCATGGTACAACTCGAGAAAGAACTGACGGACAAAACAATGACATTTGATGATTACAAGAGAAACACAACCATCCGAACATGGGCTTGGATCCTGAACGCTTGTGTTAAAAGACAAAGCAAAGGATATAACCTGTAAATGTCTTCATGTCTTACAGTTTATGAAATAACACAATTTCTTCCTTTCTTAATAATTTCTTACTATTGATAGATGCTTTTTTGAATTTTAACAGAATCACAATTACAGACATTTGGGGTTAAACTGTTATTCACATATTCTAACGAAGAGAAACGTTAGTGTCTTCCGGTATGTGAGCCCATTTCTCAAATAAGAAAAGAATAAGTTATATAAATTGAATTATTCTATTTTGTAGGCTTGCATAGTCTTATTCATATTTCAGTTAAACCTTTTCTTCTGTAGTAATTTCACTTGATATTATATTAGTCCTGATTTACAATTTTTGGACATGGTTCATCTTAAATAATTTGTAATTAGTTTCAGTTTTGGAAAATCGCGCCCAGAAGCTACTAAAACTGGTAATGTTTGCATAATGTGTAATGCAATAGTAGCATTTTGGGTGGGAAAACAAAAGGTATTTCTTGGTATGAATCCCAACACTTCATAAGCGGTGTTCGAGGATTTCTCGCTTCAGATAAAGCTGTCAATACATCACAGATTTTTACTCAATCAATATCAGCAGTGTTATCGCTACCGAACACTAAATATAGATCCTGGCAATACTTCGTGAGATCTTCGTAAGAAAATCCAAAAAAGTACAGAAGCAATAAACGCTTTTTTTGGATCAAGAAGAGGATAATTATGAGACTCAAAATATCCCTGTCTTTTCTTTTTTCGAGGACAAATGGATTATTGAGGTGTAAAGATGGGTTCAAAACCAAAATCATCTGCTATTGCTGCTGTTTCTTTGATAGTTTCTTCAAATCCTTCAATTGATCATTGATTTAGAGGAATAATATTATACAAATTGTGGTTTTCTGTGAATTGCCAATTTTATTGTAATTACATCTTCGTTTACAGATGTCTTGCATGTATCACAAGGTACTGTATAATAGTCGCCGTGTGTCCTCAGCTAAAATGTTTTAAAAAGTACGACAAAAGTACAATATGCTTAACAACATTTATGGTTATATCTATATTAAAATGAAGGTAAATATACCAAGATATTAAAAAACAATTGTACAGTCCTAATCTCATAATGCTTGTGAAGTTTTCCAATAAATCCGAACTGTAATTTTGAAATATTATTGCTGAGAATGCGAAGAGAATACAAAGATCAAAATCAATGAGTGAAAATACAAAAGTAGTTCATTAAACTGAGTTTCTTCCCTGAAATGATTTGATTTGCTTGCAAAGTACTAAGCAGCTTTGAACGGATCACGGGAATCAAATATACAGATGGGTTCAGAGTGTGCTTTCCAACTTTTGTGTAACATTTTCCTTTGATAGGGCAGAGTTGTCTTCACAATCTGGGTTACATAAAAAGGAGTGACGTCAGTACAAAACAGCTTTCCTTCTTGGGGAACAACGGTTGTGTTCCATATTTCTAACTATTTTGGTTTCAAGATCTCAATTTAGTGTGAAACATAAAACCACCCTTTTGGTTAACAACCGAGCCACAAAGACTCATGTACATCTTAACACTCCTCGGTCTCAGTGAAAGTAATACACTCCGTAAAATTTCCAGAGATTCATTTATTTTTAAAGGAAAATCACCAACAGCGGCCGAGATCTACTGGAGTTTTTCATTCTATACTGCGATTTCTGAAGGGTACCCTGTGAAAATATGAGTTTTGACGAGAAGGGATGGACATATAAGGCTTGGGGAATTAAACTTTAAGGTGAAGACTGCGGGTTCAGCAGCAGCAGAACCTGATCAGTATCAGTTGACTCCGATATACTTTGAAAATTAACTTCGGGATTTAGAGTCAGACATGCTACCGTTGCACCATGGGGTACTTAATTAAAAAAAAATAGAAAAACAGTCAGTGTTCCTGGATCTGTTATCAAGAACAACACCTGCACAAGAGCTGCGCAGGAAGAATAAAATATAATCTGAGATGAAGAGACTCTCTTCGGAAGAGCGGCGCTCTTCACAGGAGAATTTTTTGTGAAGCTGATTTGTCTCCTTTGGGGAATTCAAAACAGCTGAGAGCTGTGACCTTGTGGCACAAAGGTAGCATGTCTGACTCCACATCAGAAGGCTGTGTGTTCAAATTATGTCGAGGTCTGCTTTTAGTTTTTCAGGTTCTGCTCGTCCTGAACACGGAATTCACACCATGTAGTTGAGTTCTATCTGTACACCACATAGATAATCTAAACAAAATAGAGCCCTACTGGACATACAGTTAGGATCTCCCACAGCGAATACCCTTGAACACAAGAGAGAAGGCACAGTTCACATCTGCGAAACATCACATCCGTCTTTAGAGACAGCTACATCAGAGAATGGAATCCCGGAAGTTTCAAATAATTTCTTTTAATACAGGTTCAAGCAAACCTGAAAGTTAGGGAGTTTCTGGACACTTTTGTTTTATTAAAAAGTGTCTGAAGCCTGAAAATGTAATTTGAAAAAAAAAAACGCTATTGGACATTAGCAGGTACTTTTTGTAACGATTTGCTATTTCATGCTGGAAAACAAAGGAAACAGACCCAATGTTTGCTTTCAGGTGCGGTTCATTACATAATAGACATCTATTACTGAGGAGCTTGAATAAAATTTACATGAGCCAGGTAGAAGTCAAACCTACAATCTTATGATCCAACATCAGATGCGTTATTTATTAAACTGCTGGTATTTCACATAACCTGAATTCCCCAATAGTGTGCTCAGCGTTGCTACTAGTAATATACCGCCCCGTCTAAAATTTCAAAGTGAGAAACGTGTGTTTTCTGATTTTTTATGAGTTTTAAAATATAATCTCTTTAAATCAGACAAAGGCTTTATGTTCCGCACTGAAATTCCAATTGATTGAGAATTCAAAGAAAGACTGTTTTCTTCCACAACACCGTATAATTATCACATCCACCAGACTCTCCAACTTCTCCAGACCTTGCTGGGTGAGCATTCGCTCCGATAAATTAGGTCACGTATCATGTTAAATCACTTCTTCTCAACACAACATTTCCTGGTACACGTTTTCTCTATGAAAAAAAGACATTTTTCCCTTGCATGATTTCTCGTTTTTTATCAAAGCGTACAGAAAGAAAAAAGAAGAAGAAATAGTGTTGCAAAAGAACTCTGTCGCCCTTGGGAAATGTCAAACGCATTGGACATGAAAAATGCCCAATAAAAGCCATTTCTCTTCGTTTCTTAGTGTCGGGGCTGCTACTGTATGTAAAAGAGGCAATTTGCTCTGAGAGCAGGTTCAACACTTTCTGAACGCAGATGTCTCAGAGCAGTGTGTCCAAGTAGCTGTAAAAGGTGACAGTCATCCCGTCACCGTAGCTTAGTTGGTTAAAGCGCTTCTCAATTAGACAAAAGAACCTATGCTCAAATCCCAGCTGTGTATTTCTTCTTATCTTGTAGTACAGAACGTACCATTTTGGGCAATCACAAAGGGCTTGACTTCGTTAAATGCATGTGTTCATTTCCTTTCTGGAAAACTTGTTTTTGATTAAATTCACACAGCTTGCGAAACATGAAATTCAGTTTTTGGTTATCAGTGCAGAAGAAATATTACCGGCTGGCAAAAAGAACGGTAAGATATTTTTTTTTTGATTCGAGAAAATATTCCACCAGTCAGTCTCTGTGGCACAATCGGTTAGCGTGTTCGGCTGTTATCCAAAAGGTTGGTGGTTCAAGTCCACCCAGGGTCGGGTTTCTTTTGCGATGTAAACATTGTTTTCGCATCGGTCGATTGGATTTCTCAGCTAAATCACAGCCATTTTAATATTTGTAGGAAATGCGATTGTTCAACACGTGTCAAAAATGTCCAATAATGCCCAACATCGCAACTCCCCAGAAAACCATATTCACCCAAGAAAAATGATCGTCGAATCGTCATTTATACTCCCGTCACATCCTCTGCTGAAATATTTTAAAAATACAATGCAGATTTGTTTGAGAACTTGACAAGCATTGTTTTGTTAGCACTGTGCAGTTGGATTTTGATATTTTGACATATTTACCTTAATTTTAAACTGTAAATACTGTACAATCTATTGTAATTGTGTTGTAATATTAAAATATGTTAGCTGAGGATGCAAAGGGGTGAAAGGGAAAGGTCAGAGGGTACAGTAACAACAAGGTTAGGATTGGTGGAGGTGGTAGGGGTGTTGATGGTTTTTCTCTGTAGAGGATGATTGAGTTTTTTATCGTTCTCTGAAGTGAGAAACTGGAAGAGTTGGGAGTTGAGAGATCTGATGAGGTTAGTTATAAAAGGAAGTTGATGTGGAGCTGTTAGCTGTAAGAATTCCTTAATGTCTTTGATGTTGTCATCAAAGATAAACTGCAGTAAGCAAAGATAAAAAGAAAATTATCTTTGCATACTGCCCTGTCTTTCTAACAACTGAAGAAGGCATGGAATAACCTTTTACTTGTTCCTTTGCAGCCTACGCATGCCGAGGCAGCTACAGTATAGTTCTGCAAGTCCATCTAAAATAACTTTGTTAATATATGCAGGTGATAAATTAACGTGTCTGAGTATCTTTTCCAGCTTTACTGAATTACATCAACTTGCCCACCGAGGATAAGCGTACCTCCGTTGCCCGAGTAACGTGACGCCTGTGAATGACGTGTAAAGAGCGCATTCTATACCTAGTGGAGACGGACAACGTTTCCAGCGCTGGGTTTCAGGGGCTTTCCCAACCTCTCCTCGACCTTTAAACGCCTTACATAGTAAATTTACATTATCCTGTAATATGAATTTCCCTAACAGAAAAAAAAAATGTAACAGAAGAAACTCTCGTAAGGTTAAATCCCCCCCCCCCCCCCACGATTACAACCTCCGATTAAACTGCTGCCTGGCCGGTGTACGCGTCGCCAGTCCGCTCCGGCTCCGCAGGAGACGGGCTGTCAAACCCGAGACGGGAATCCGGGTCCGGGCTGCCCCACGGGTGAGTGAACCGCCGTCCTCTCCGGGCTTAGTCCGGACGGAAGCTCAGTAGTACCTAGTGCCCTGTTCACTAACTGCTGTAGGGTACGAGAGGTCGGCGGTGACTAAACACTCCGCCTGCAGGGAGAGGGACGGGACGGAGACGGTTATTCTCTTCTGGCAGTTTATTTTAACTGTCACATTTCCACCGTCTCTCTCTCTCTTTCATTTTCGTCCTGCTCTCTCCCGTTTCCTCGTCACATGGCCGCCGCATGGCCAGTCAGAGAACAAGGAAACGCGTGTATCATCATCGTAAACCTGTTCAGAGACGGAAGTAGAGAGCTCTTTTTAACTTAAAAATATTTTAAACTGCATAACCGAATAAAACAATGACAACGGCCCAGGGCATAAACGCGCACCAGTTTCTGACGCGTAGGCGGACTTCAGAGGCGCCTGACTCCTTTTGTCGTTGAACCGACTTCTGTCTTCATTACTTCGGAGTTTCACTCCTACTTCGTATCAGAAATAAATAACTTTCCACACGACTTTACAGGAAGCTGGAAACAACAGGTTCGAGAAGTGATATTTACATGTCTCTATATATAATACTTTCCGTACAAATAAAAGGTATAGATGTCTGGGGGAGGCTCAGTGGTTGTTATTCCTGCCCTGGGATCAGTTCAGAACCTGGGGTGCTGTCTGTGTGGAGTTCTGAACTGTGTTTGTGGGGGTTTCCTCCTGGTGCTCCAGTTTCCTCCCAGTCCAGAGACAGGCTGGGGGGTTAATTGACTTCTTGGTGTGTGTGTATATGTGTGTGTCCTGTGATGGACTGGTGCCCCGTCCAGGGTGTGTGTGTGTCCTGTGATGGACTGGTGCCCTGTCCAGGGTGAACCCTGCCTTGTGCCTGTTGCTTGCTGGGATAGACTCCAGCTCCCCCCTGTGACCCTGGACTGGATACAGCTGTTAGAAAATGGATGTCACTGTCCCCGGTCTCTTTGTGTGTGTGTCACTGTCCTTGGTCTCTCTGTGTGTGTCACTGTCCCTGGTCTCTCTGTCTGTGTCAGTGTCCTCGGTCTCTCTCTCCAGATGCGCTCCAGAGGTGGCAAGGCTGTAGACTGGAGGATGATGGGAGTGTGGCTCTGTTGGATCACTACAGCTTCAATGGACAAGACTTCCTGTCCTTTGAGGTGGACAACATGACCTGGAGAGCAAGTTCCCTGGAGGCAGAGGGCACTCAAAGGGACTGGAACCAGAACAAGATTAAAAACCAGTATACCAGATTCTTCCTGGAGACTGACTGTATGGAAACACTGAAGAGATTCCTGCAGTACAGAAAGAAACACAAAAACCACACAAAGGTGAGACAGAGAGATATCAGATACAATATGAGACAAATGCACCTAGAAGCTCTACACAAGAAGTTCCCCCATGTGCAGAGGAGTGGGTGGCACAGTGCAGTTTCTGGGGTGCTGTCTGTGTGGAGTTTGCATGTTCACCTCATGTTTGTGTGGGTTTCCTCCCACTTGCTGGTGGGTAAATTGGCTTATGGGAAATTGGCTCGTGTGTGAGTGTGTGTCTGTGTCTGTGTGAATGTGAAGCTTGTGTGATCCTGTGTGAATAGGACGTGTCTGCAGTGCTCCAGTTCTACTGTGATCTCCTTTCTTAGCCTGAGGAACAGACAAAGAGAAAATGTGTTTGATTTGTATAATTGTCTAATACTGACATGTTTTGGTTGTAAAGGTTTGCAGAAAGGAGCCACACAATATTTTGTCTGTGCAGCGATGTCGCCTCACCTTGCACAGTGTCCACACTAATTCTCAGTGTGTTAACATTGCTTCCGGTCTCCCTCTCAGTCTCTCCTCAGGTGTTTGTCTCTTCCGAGCATCTGGGAGACACACAGAGCTGTTCCCTGTCCTGTCTGGTCACCGGGGCTTCAGTCCTAGAGTCATAGAGGTCAGTTTGTCCAGGCCTGGAGAGACCGAGGGAGAGGACGTGTGGTCCAGTGGGCTCAGACCCAATGGAGACAGCTGAGGAAGAGTGTGGAGATCTGAGAGAGTAAGATCGAGGAATACAGCTGTACTGTCACTCATCACAGCTCCAACCACAGCGTCACGCTGAGTTGGGGTAAGTGTCTGGAGCAGATCAGTGTGTGTTATACTATATCACACACGGGGGTGAGAGTGGAGCAGATCAGTGTGTATTATACTGTATCACATACAGGGGTGAGTCTGGAGCAGATCAGTGTGTATTATACTGTATCACATACAGGGGTGATACAGGAGCAGATCAGTGTGTATTATACTATATCACACACGGGTGAGTCTGGAGCAGATCAGTGTGTATTATACTGTATCACACACTGGGGTGAGTCTGGAGCAGATCAGTGTGTATTATACTGTATCACACACAGGTGAGTCTGGAGCAGATCAGTGTGTATTATACTGTATCACACACTAGGGTGATAACAGAGTCACATTATTTTTGTTATGCAGCAGGTAACGTCTGAAACTTTTCTTGTCTCTATAGCAGATTATGCCGCATGTCTGAACTCTATCCACCTGGATTCCAGACTGCATGTCAGGGTGATTCTGGCACTTCTGTGTGTGATGGCAGCAGGGGCTGTAGTCATCTTGCACCAGAAGAAGCTGTGCTGTGTGCCATTTTTACCACTGTCTTCACAAAGTCTTTTCACAGACCCCAGCTTGCTCTCCATGAGACACACAGACAGGGAGAGAAGCTGGGGGTCAAAGTGCAGGGTCAGCCATTGTACAGCACCCCTGGAGCAGTTGGGGTTAAGGGCCTTGCTCAGGGGCCCAAAGGAGTAGGATTCCTCTGCCGGCCGCAGATTTTTAAAAAAGATTTTAAGATTTTTGAAGTACGCAGGCTGGATAGCCAGTAGCCATATCACCCTGCAACTCGCAACTGGTCAGTACTTGGATGGGAGACCTCCTGGGAAAGCTGAGGTACTGCTGGGAGAGGTGTTAGTGTGGCCAGCAGGGGGCGCTCACCCTGCAGTCTGTGTGGGTCCTAATGCCCCAGTATAGTGATGGGGACACTAGACTGTAAACAGGCGCCGTCCTTCGGATGAGACGTAAAACCGAGGTCCTGACTCTCTGTGGTCATCAACAATCCCAGGGTGTTTCTCGAAAAGAGTAGGGGTGTTTCCCCAGTGTCCTGGTCTAATCCCCCCCTGGTCTTTACCAGTCACAGCCTCCTAATTATCCCCATCTCTGAACTGGCTTCATCCCTCTGCTCTCCTTCCCACTGAGAGCTGCTGTGTGCTGAGCGGACTGGAGCATCATCCAGGTGGGGCTGGAGGGGATCCCCATTAACCTGTAAAGTGCTTTGAGTGGAGTGTCCAGAAAAGCACTATATAAATGTAAGGGATTATTATTAATTTTTATTATTAAGCTGTTTAAGATGGCAACACACTTCAGGCGCATGGAACATGAATGCTGGACACGAATATTAATAAGCTTCCAATGACAACACCACAGAGCAAGAACACGTTTGAGCTGAAAGATGTATATTTCACATTGAAACCGCAGGAAGTCTGATTACAGAGTAATTATGTGGTGAATGTTTCTACCACCCTGGGGGTGTCAAAGCATGGTGTTGTAGTCCTAGATGCATTTTTTAAAACTCTGTTTGCTTTTGGACATCCACTTTGTAGGAAGAGATTTAGTTCGAGTTTGCTTTTTATTTTATTTTATAGAAATTGGCCTGTCTCATTATTGTCCAGTGCTTCAGGTTAAGGAGCTAGAATTGTGTTAAGGAGCCTCTGAGACTCCTTATTTGATATATATGGAGTACCTGGGGGACAGCTCTGTGGCTCAGTGGTTTTGCTTGGCTGCCTCGTACTGCAGAGGCCCCGGGTTCAATTCCAGACCCAGAGTGCTGTCGGGGTGGAGTCTGCATATTCTTCCGTGTGTGTGTGTCCCTTATTGGACTAGCAGGGTACACCACTATCCATCCTGGATGCATGTACATGATCTCACAAAAGACTTGAACGCGGGTGCCTTGTGCTTCCATTGGATGACAGAGGAGCTACGACCACGATGATTACACAGTACCTAGTTTGGATGATGTCTTACGCTCATGAAAGTCGACTGCAGTTCCAGATATTGAGCAGGTATATTCAAGATTTATACAACCCTGACAGCCTCGATCCTTTCTTGACAGCCTTGTTAGGAGCAAAGGCAATTACTGCTATGTTTAATTACTCTGGTGACCGACACCAAGCTGCATGGTCACTATAATCCACTATTTATTCCATACATGCCAGCGTGATTAAGTAGCACTATAACCCTGAGTATGCACAGATATATACAGTATGTCTCCTTCAAGAAGTTCCTTGAAGTATGTTCCTTTTAAATCATTAATACTACACTTTCTTATATTGATTAAATGAAATGGTCTGAGACACATGTTTGAAAAGTTTAAAATAGGCATGAGGGCGTTATCTACAATACAGTATTTCTAAATGTAAGAATGTGAGAGTTGTGTGGACCTTATCTTTTTTTTACCTTGTTTAGTCTTTTTTTTGGTCAAGTGCAATTGTATTACAGTATGTAGCCCCTGACGGTGTTATTGGTGTTATATGTTATATGTACTCTTGTTTGTACGGTATAAATTTTTGCTGTTGCAATAAAAAAAAAACGAAAGTCGTGCATAGCAACGGTCACTAAGGAAGTGCGGCTTAATCCTGGAATTCCGGTGTCCGTGCAGTAGAGGGAGACACTCCCTCCGCTCTCACAGTGGATCAGCTGTCACCCTGCTCACAAGGGGGTGGAGGGGATCCCCATTAACCTGTAAAGAGCTTTGAGTGGAGAGTCCACAAAAGCGCTATATAAGTGTAAGCAATTATTATTATTTATAACAAATCAAATTACTTAAGAACATATGAAACGTTAATGATACCAATAGACAATTCAGCTTATTAGAGCTCAGTGTTTGTTCTGTACACATGTACTTATAATACATGGAATAATTTACAAAGATCCCACTACGTCCCCCTGTGTAGAATAGATGTTCATAATCTGTTTAGTCTATTGTTAGTCTCTAAACTGTCAAAATTGAAAATCTGACGTTTAATCATATTCCACTTACTGTAAGTCCACCTGTTCTGATCTGTGGTTTCAATGTCATCAACCATCAACTAACCAACCATTTTTATTCTCCTTAAAACTTTTGAAATCCAACTTTTGAGCAGCTGGTCAGAAAGTCAAGTTGCCCAGTAAGGCTGATCGAATGTTCCCTTCCAAACATACGTGAGAGGAAAAATACACCAGTGATTGCCAAAGCAAACAATTCTCAAAAAGTATTTCCTTGGACCTGAATACTACTACTACATTTAAATGTGATAATATATATATATATTCATTAAACAACTCTCAATGCATTTTCACTGTACTGAGACCAGACCTTGATGTTTAAACAGAGAACCACTCATAGAGAAAATATTATACTATATCCATATATATTGAACCTTAATATAAATGCTACGGTATTTGAAGCTTGCATTATTCTTAGACGTCGGTCTGTTGCCAGTGGCCAGTCGCCAGTGTTTCACAGAGGAATCCTGTGCAGACTGATCCTCCGACACTCAGTCTCCCATAGGGTGGCACTGCCCTGTGGAGCAAAGACATCACCGATGAAGTTCCTGGCGTTCAGAATGCGCGTCGCCAAGGCTGTGCTGCTTAAGCATCTCACCATCTTCCTCCTTGTCTTTCGAGAACACCACGCCGTTGTCCTCCTGGCCCCAGCGCAGGCTGGTGTTGCCCAGCTCGGTGTGCCTGGACAGCTCTCTCGTCACCTGTGGAGGGGACAGTACCACAGCAGCCCGGGTCAGAAATCAGGGCCCGGTACGTCTTCCTGAACGAGAGCCGCGGTCTTGTCGCGGCAGGGAGGACGCGATCGCCGGGCGAAACAGGGAAGCAGCAGCAGACAGCGCCTGTGGTGGGTGATAGTGGTCTGTAGTGGGAGGTGGCAGCTGGAGTGAGTGCTCTGGAAAACGTGGGACGTAGTGGGATTCAAAGTTGCAGAACGAAGCAGGGAGGCAGCCAGATAGGTGATGTCGAAAGCAAGCAAAGCCCGGAGCCGATAGATACCCAAGCGAAGCAGCTAAGAGACGAGGTCGAGGCGAGAAATCTTCGACGCCAAGGAGCAAACACAAGGGCAATCCAAGAGCAAGGTCGAGGGAAATGGGGTCAAAGAATCAAGGAAAACTTGACTAAGGAACACCAAGGCTCAAGCCTGAACTCCCTAACACTGAGCGAGCGGAGGGCTGACTGTGAGCAGGTGGAACTGATCTTCCACCCAATTGCACTGTCACGGCAACCAGGTGACTGACAGGTGGCCACGTCGGTTGCTGTGGTTACTCGGAAGGGTCTTTGAGCAATCCAACGTGAGCAGGCATGATAAAATAAACAAAGCCAGCAAGGGAAAGGTCAGCGCTTCGATATAACTGCAACTATGATCTCCAGTATTCTCTCTCTTATATTCTAGTTTAAAGCCCTTATTAACTCTATAACTCTACCCTGCACTTTTGGGCCTATTCATATGCTCCCTTAATTCAAAATGCCAAAAGGAAGATAATAGTAATTTCTTCTGTTTGTTTTGTATTGTGTTTATTAATCACTTCCACTCCCCAGTTTATAAATACTCCCAGTCTGTCCACAGCTCTGCGCTAATCTTCTCTTGCTCCCCTCCCTCCATCCTATCTTGACCCTTGCAACTGCCTCCCTGGCTCATTCTTCACAAATGATTTCCCCAGCCAGGTGAGGTAACACTACAATAATAAGTACACTATCCCTTTATATTCATCTGATTGTTTCCTGAATTCCTAAAATGCTGCTTTTTAACCAAAGAAAATCCCCAATAATGATTCATATTGGTAGGAACCCACTGCGTGCAATGTGTGACAACCATTATGATTGAGTGTATTTCTGATTTCTGTATAACAAAGCAATGTGTGGCTCATTATGCATAGCATTGACTGGATGATCTTTTTTGTCTACTGCAGCTCCAACAGTATGATTTGCTTAGTTTCTTCTTTACGAGGAGCCTGGAATATCGCAAGCCACCTATGCACACTGACACAATCTAGTAGTCGATTTCCTATACCTGGACCAGAAGCCACTCTTTAACATCTGGGTCATTAGGATTCACTTCCGAGTCCATTAATATCCTTACTCTCAGCACCACTCTCTTCCCTGTGGAGGAAAGGATGAAAACAGCATAGAAGACAAAAAAAGAGGCAAACCCCATTCTGAAGTAGCATTAAGTGATTCACCCTGCCTGGTCTGAGGGACAGTTATATGGTCAAGGACGTCAAAACATCACTTACAATATTACAAAAGACTGGTGCTCTGAAGGTGGCTCCAGAGTCTATCCCAGCAAGCAACAGGTGCAAGGCAGGGTTAACCCTGGCAGTAATGCCAGTCCGTCACAGGGCACACACCACAGCTCATTTTCCCAGGAGCCGATTCAAAACCTACCAGCATGTCTTTGTACTGCAGGAGAAAACCCACGCAAAGACAAGGAGAACATTCAAACTCCATGCAGACAACAGCCCAGATACTGAACCCAGAGCTCAGGCACTACGAGGCAGCAATGCTAACCACTGCACCCAGTGCACCCTGGGACCGACTCTGGGCCACCACAAGTGCGAACTGGACAAGCGGTCGTGGAATAGCAAAGTGAAGGCGACGTTCCCCGCAAGGTTACCCCCATAAGGCTGTCGAAGTGGCACCGCGATAACTTACCACTGTAGCAGAAGAAAGCGTAGGTGGTATTGCAATTATAGTCATTCCAGGAGCCTCTCGCACTCCCCTGAAGATTCACGGCGCCACAGCTCTCGATGCCGCCATAATTGTTGGGCTCGCCCACGTGCCAGGGGCGGAAAGTGGAGACGTCCCCATCGGACCACTTCCAGGGCTCGGTGAACAGTCCGATCCAGACCTCCCTGCCTCCGGCCGTAACTCTTACTAACTCATTCTCGCTCTGGCTCCTCACCCGGGTCAGGTCGGTGTAATGTTCTCTGCAAAACGTCAGGGCTTCTGTCCAGTTCTTGGCCTCAGCCACCAGGAAGTATTGATCGGCTGCGCCTTCCCCCCCTGAAGAAGTGAACCCCAGTCAGTAGTCGGGTTGAGGGTCGCGGAGCAGCCTCGGCAAGCAACAGGCAGGATACCACCTGGATGGGACGCCAGTCCACTGCACGGAGGCACAAGCACCGCATACAGTCACACCAGGGCCAAACATTCCCAGCAGCCAATTCACTCACCAGAGCGTCTTTGGACTGTGGGAGGACACTGGAGCACCTGGAGGAAACCCCCACGCACAAGGGGAGAACATGCAAACTCCACCTCGCCACCCCAGGATTTGAACCCAGGGCCCCGGTGCCGCCATCCCATCAGCCCAAGAGCCACTCAAAGGATTCAATTCCGAGAACAATGGGGAATTTCATAAGGAGGAATTACTCGTACTCCCAAGCCCCCCCCTCCCTCCACCACCTTCACATGCAGTAGTCGCGTGAGAAAGACCGTAAAAGGCCGTAAAAGACTCAGGGGCCATTTACCTTGATAGCAAACGGAATAGCTCGTGAAACTGCAAGGGCGATCTGCCCACAACCCGCCGCCGACCATCGCCACGCAGTTCTCCTTGCCGCCGTAGTTGTTTGGTTCTCCCGCACGCCAGCTGGTAAAAGCAGACCTCCCCACGCCGTAGAGGTAGCCCCCCCCGAGGGACCACTGCCACAGGTCCCAGACATAGTACAGGCCGGTCCAGGCGCAGCCCTTGACCGGCTCGGTGGTGGCAAGGAGCTGCTCCAGGTCGGCTGGCCCACTCACGGTAGCCATGTCCGTGTACTGGCCCCTGCAGTACGCCCGAGCCCCCGCCCACGTCCTGCGCTTGCTCACGAAGTGGTAGCGGTGAGGTGAGACCAACTCCCAGAGGCCTGAAACACAGGAGGCAGGGTTGAGGCTTAGGAGCAGGGGTGACCAGCTCGCGATGCCTGGCCAAGCCTGCGCACGACGTGCCAACGCGTCGGAGAAGCAAATCCGGTCGGGGAATGGCCCGGCACTTCTCAACCCGACATTTGTGGCTGTCGTTTTGAGTGGTTTTGTCTTCCCTGGGGGAGGATTTCAAATGGGTCTGCCAATGCACTGTGAAGTGGCACAGGGGCTTTAGGACTGCAGTTTCTCAGCGTTGGGACGCTGGGTTCAGCTCTGCTTCTGGTCTGGTTTGTATATTCGACACTGTGCTCACGCTGGGTTTCCTCTAGGGTGCTCCAGTCTGCTCCCCAGTCGAAAGGCATGCTGGTATGTTCACTGACGTCTGGGAGAGTTAGTGCCAGTGTGATGGAGTACCACTCCTTGTGCCTGCTGTTTACTGGAATAAGCTCTGGCTGTCCCACCACCCTGAACTGCATGAGGTGGAACAGGTGGGAGGATGGAATATCATATAATCAAGAGCACCGCTGATATCAAAGTCAGGCGGAACGATTAATTGGCAAAAAGCAACGGCATCAACAAGACCAGATGATAATCAGTCTAAGATGGCGCCGTGTTAGTGGCAGCCTGCTACAGCAGGTCTGTGTCTTTTTGTTGTCTTTTTGTTTCTTTCAGTTAGTTAATGCTAGTGTGTTAGTGTTTTTTCTTCATACCTTTGCCGGCAACTAGATTTGCGATCACAACATGATGGATACTAGAAAGCTGACATGCTTTTTCTTGTTTTTTCTGATACTCAGACCTCTGTTTCTATCGGGTTGCAATGCCGATAGCTACAGAGGCATTGTCTACACGCATGACCAGCTGATCGCGCTAGCGCGTCCGGCTCTACTCACTGGAGAGAAGCCATTGGTGCCGGAGGAGCTGAGGAGGAGAAGCCGAGGCTGTAGGGCTGGTGCGACGCAAAAGGCGAAGAGAAGGAGATTTAAACCCTACCTTCCTTTGATCATCATGGGAAATGTGCGGTCCTTAGTGAACAAGATGGACGAACTGGGAGCATTGGTGAGAAGCCAGAGGGAGTATCGTGAATGCAGTATCATGTGTTTCACCGAGACGTGGCTGCAGGAACTTATTCCGGACTCGAACGTTACCATCGGCGGCTTTCAGACGGTGCGGGCGGACAGAAACACCGAGAGTGGTAAGAGGAAAGGAGGGGGGCTCGCGGTGCTTGTCAACAACAGATGGTGGACATACTCATTTTAAGGAGCGCGTCTGTAACCCGGACACCGCGGGAGTTTACATGCGCCATCTTTGTTGTTGTTTACATTCCACCTACGGCAAACGCAGAGGTAGCGTGTGACGTCATAAACACAGTCACAGCCAGTCTACAAACAAAGCACCCTAGCGCTTTTATAGCTATTTCAGGGGACTTTAACCACGTATCTATTTCCACCACTTTGCCTACTTTCCACCAATTTGTTAAGTGCCCGACCAGAGAAAACAAAAAACTGGACTTATTATATGCCAATGCTAAGGATGCATATAGTTCCACAGCCCTTCCCCCCCTTGGCAGATCAGATCACAACCTTGTCTTGCTTACACCACTATACAAGCCTATTGTCCAGCGTCAACCTGCAACCATGAGGACTGTGAGGAGATGGTCTCAAGAGGCTATGGAGGATCTACGTGGTGCTTTGGAGGCCACCGACTGGGATGTGCTGTGCGAACCACATGGGGACGACATAGACAGCATGGTGGACTGTGTCACTGACTACATTAACTTCTGCGTAGACAAAACCATCCCCACCAAAGACGTACACTGCTTTTCCAATAACAAACCCTGGATCACCAGCGACTTGAAGGCTCTTCTGAATGACAAGAAGAGAGCCTTTAGGAGGGGGGATAAGGAAGAGGTCAAGCGTGTACAGAGGGAGCTAAAGCAGAAGTTAAGAGAGAGCAAGGACGCCTACAGGAGGAAAGTAGAGGACAAGCTGCAAAGGAATAGGGTAAGGGATGTATGGATCAGCATGAGAGAGATCACTGGCTTCAAACAGGCTGGGGGTGCAACAGAGGGGAACCTGGAGATGGCCAACGAGTTGAACCAGTTCTTTAACAGGTTTGATTCTGGGTGCTCTGTGGCTCAACACCCATCCCCCCACAGCCACACGCTCCCTAACCCTTCACAGCTGCGACTGCCTAACACCTCCTCCATCCCCCCACAAACATGGCCGCCTACAGCTACAACCCCCGACAGCTACTCACCCACCCATCCCCCACAGCTGCCACTCCAACACCTCCGCCATTAACACCTGCAGCACTGAAAGCCCTATGAGCACCATCCCCCAGGCCAGGCTGACCATCACAGCTGACCAGGTGAAGAAGGAGCTGAAGAGGCTGCACCAGGGTAAGGCCACAGGGCCAGATAACATCTGTCCCAGAGTTCTGAGGGCCTGTGTTGATCAGCTGAGCGGAGTGCTCCAGCGACTATTCAACCTGACCCTGCGCTTGGAGAGTGTCCCGGTGCTCTGGAAGACATGCCTGGTCCCGGTACCAAAGAAAGGGCGCCCCTCTGTCCTCAACGACTACAGACCAGTTGAACTGACTTCTCACGTCATGAAGACACTGGAGAGGTTGGTCTTATCCCACCTGAGACCCCTTGGTCAGCTCATCACTGGACACCCTACAGTTCGCCTACCAGCCGAGTGTTGGTGTGGAGGATGTGATCATCTACATGCTGCAAAGGGCCTACTCACACCTGGACAGGGCTGGCAACACTGTAAGGATCATGTTTTTAGACTTCTCCAGTGCCTTCAATACCATCCAGCCCTTACTTCTAAGGAGGAAGCTGGAGGATATGCAAGTCGATGCCTCCATGACCTCGTGGATCACTGACTACCTGACAGGCAGACCACAGTCTGTGAGACTTCAGAACTGTGTGTCTGAACAGGTAGTGAGTAACACAGGGGCACCTCAAGGGACAGTTCTTTCTCCATTCCTCTTCACTCTCTATACTTCGGACTTTGAACTTCGGGTTGAACCACTTGGAACTAAATGTAACAAAGACAAAGGAACTGGTGGTAGATTTCAGGAGGAAAAAGGTCAAACCTACTCCTATCTACATCCATGGGAGTGGCGTGGAGATGGTGGACTCGTACAAGTACCTGGGAGTGCACATTGACGATAGACTGGAATGGTCTAAGAACATCGAGGCCATCTATAAGAAGGGACAGAGCCGGCTTTACTTCTTGAGGAGGCTCAGGTCCTTCAATGTATGTAGTAAGATGCTACATTTGTTCTATCAGTCGGTGGTGGCGAGCGCCATTTTCTACGCAGTGGTATGCTTGGGCCCTGGGATTAGAGCTGTGGATTCTAAAAGGCAGAACAAGCTCATCAGGAGAGCAAGCTCTGTCATTGGGTCTGACCTGGACCCCTTGGAGGTAGTAGCTGAGAGGAGAATGGTGTCCAAACTAGAGGCCATCATGGACAACATCTCCCATCCCCTCTATGACAGGCTTGTAGAAATGAAGAGCATGTTCAGCAATAGACTGATTCATCCACGGTGCGACAGGGAGCGCTACAGGAGGTCATTCTTGCCTTCTGCCATAAGACTGTACAACGCATCCACCTTGCGTCTGGGCAGAGGCAACATTGACAGTGACCTGTTTCTGGACTGAACGCATCTACACATCTACTGCTACATCTGTCCTCTTCTTTTCTTTTCCCGTTTTTTGTGCAATATATGCCAGGGACCCGTGCAATACATTTATATTTATATCTATATCTATATTTAGATCTATATTTATTTTCATATGTGTGCTACGATTTTTCTGCGTACTGTTCTGTTCTAGTTTGTTCTTTGTGTGTCCGGACTGTGAGTAACTCTTTTAGTGCACCCCTCACTGTACTGATTGTATTGTATGTATTGTATTATTATTTTTATTATTATTGTATCATTCGTTACACTGTGGCTGTGTTGTCTGTGTAAAGCTGCTGTTGCGCTGCACTTTCCCTCACGGGATCAATAAAGTATCTATCTAAGGAGGTACAACCTCCGAGTTGGTAGGCTGGTGGCCACAGGTTCTTTGATGAGCAATCGGCCCCCTGGTCATTTCTGTACTTTGCTCAGATCCAGATGAGCGGACCAGTCCAGACTGCAGACGATCGCAGGTGATACAGCGGGATTAGCGGAGGCCGAGAAGCGGGCAGCAACTGAAATTAAAATGATTTAAACCAAAAACACCTGACAGATCATGTCTAAGTGTGGGGTTCTGGCGTGCCGGCAGGAAAAACAAACTTTCAATGCAAAACTCAGGGAGGATACTCGGGGAAAAGACAGGTGTTTATGCTGATGCGTCGTTTGCATCCTCGAAACAATGTGAGCGAGCCATAAGCCACAGGCACAAGGCAGGACAGATGAATGACTATGTTAACACAGGGACACCAGCCTATTGCAGGGCACAGATATGCCCACACTCACACCAGGGCCAATTTTCCCAGAAGCCAATTAACCCACCAGCATGGCTTTGGACTATGGGAAGAAACCGGGGCAAACCTATAAGAAACACACATGAACTGGAGGCACATACCAACTCCAGACAGCAGACAGCAGAACTGAATCCAGGGTGCAACCACTCCAGTCATTGGTGAGCCAAGTGCTTATGAGACTTTAGCCATCTTGATCCTGCAGAAAGAGACTGTGTCCCCAACAGAAAAAAGTCTTGAACAGTCTCCTCACAAAGCACATAAGTAAAGGAAAGGCTGTGGAAATATGAAGATAACATGGAATGAAGGGCCAATCCTGGCCCCAGAGCTCTGATATTCACTTTTGAGACTATAAGACTGTTATTCACTGTTGAGACTTTATAATAATAATAATAATAATAAACTTTATTTTATATAGCGCCTTTAAAGGTGGCTTCTCAAAGTGCTTTACAGGATGACAATAACAATAAGAAGACTACAACAATAAATAAGAAAATTTCACAAGACAGGACACAATTATAATTACAACAATACAACAATAACAATAGAGGAGACCGTGGAAGATGGTATTAAGAAGAGCAGAGGGGTGAAGAATGGAACCAGTTAAGTAGACTGGTTTAGACTGCTAAATAGCCAACCTGCAGCTCCTTTAGCAAATCACCTGTAATGGCTACATGGACACACAGTTTTCACTGTATTCAGCATAACTGCACTACTTGTATATATTGCATACACCATGGACACATAGCAGCTCTACTCATATTGAGTTTTATTCCATTTAAAAAAATGTAACCTCAATTTTGTGATTTTGTGAATTTTGTGATTTCTGTGATTCTTGTGGTTTTTGTGAGCTCGCAGAAAAAGACAATTCATTGCCAGCAACTACTGCTGCTGCATGCCATTTTGTTGTGCATCTGATAAATAAACTTTGATTTGATTTGATTTGATTTCTGAGCCTGGAGGGCTTTTGTATCTTTTAATCTTTATTCCATCCTAGGCTCTTAATACCTGGATTTGGACCAGGACTGAGACCTCCAGATTTAGAAGCATCTTGAACCTTTCCCAGTGGGTTTTAAAGGGAGCCTGCAAATAATCAAAGGGCATATTGATGTCCTTTCCTGGACTCTTAATGGTTTGAATACACTCTAAATGCAATTAGACTCAATTGGCACTGTTATAAGGCTCTCACTCATAAATTTACCTGTCACACTCCAGGACCAGGAGTAAATAACAGTGCTTTGATCAATTAATAAAGGCCTGGATCACCTGGACTATGATCGATTAAACAGGTGGTCTGTTCAATAAAGTAACTAAGGGATCATTGGGAGCAAACATCAATAAAACTGGCGATTCAGGGTGACCTGTAAGATTTACTAGACCTGAGCTCTCCCTGGGTCAGGATCAGAGAGCCCTGCACTGACTGGACCAGAGTCATAGAGCCCTGGACTAACTGGACTGGTGGCACAGATCCCTGGAATGACTGGACCAGAGTCACAGACCCCTGGACTGACTGGACCAGAGACACAGACTCCTAGACTAACTGAAACAGAGTCACAGACCCCTGGACTGACTGGACCAGAGTCACAGACCCCTGGACTGACTGGACCAGAGACACAGACTCCTAGACTAACTGGAACAGAGTCACAGACCCCTGGACTGACTGGACCGGGGACACAGACCCCTGAACTAACTGGACCAGAGTCACAGATCCCTGGACTAATTGGACCGGGGTCACGGACCTCCTTGACTGACTGGACCAGAGGTCACAGACCGCCTGGACTAACTGGACCGGGGACACAGACCCCTGGACTGACTGTATTGGGACTGATTGTAAGCTCCAGCCCTTTCAACACCGAAGTTCAGAGGTCTTTTCATCTTCCATCTCTGCCGGTCCATTTTGGAAAGGAGAGAAAAAGCCCACATGAGGAGATTACAATACATATACTGTATATAATCATTTTTTTAAAACCAGCCATAAATTAACCTTGGCAAATTGTCTATAACCGTTCACTGTTTTTTTTTTCCCTATGACACTATATAAATTTGTGACCAATTCTAAATAAAATTAACAAGTAGGCAGGAGCAAACGGTGTATTTGAATGAAGCTGCACACATATTTCTTTGCCTCTTTACTGGAGAACTCCGAAAAGGTCGATCGTGCGCCCCAGGAAAAACCTTACAGGCCATCATGGACATCTCCCATCTTTCCCTCTAAGACATGCTTGGGAGAATGAAGAGCACATTCAGCGACAGGCTGATTCACCCGCGGTGGGACAGGGGGTGCTACAGGTGGTCATTCGTGCCTTCTGCCATCAGACTGTACCACTCATCCACTGTGTGTCTGGGCAGGAGCAGCACTGACACTGACCTGGTTTTGGACTAAACAGTAAACTCTCTGCTTCCCTCAGTTTTTTTTTTCCCCGTTTACAACTGTTTTTTGTGCAATACATGCCAGGGACAATATATTTATATTGTGCAATACAACTTTTTTGTGTACTGTTCCGGCTTGCTCTTTGTATATTCTGGACTGTGAGCGACTCTTCTTAGCGCACTTCTCACTGACTGGACTGATTGGATTGTGTTTTTGTATTGTTGTATCATTTCATTACACTGTTGCTGTGATGACTGTGCTGCTGTCGCACTGCAATTTCCCCTCACGGGATCAATAAAGTATCTGTCGATAAGTAACCGTCGTTGTGTTTCAGATAGTTACAGAGAGCTGGTGACACAGTTCTGTTCACATACTGGGGCTGCCCTCCCATCTATACAGGACATTGATGACAGATGGTGCCTGAGGAAAGCTCTAAGCATCATCAAAGACCCCCACAGACCCCAGCTACAGACTGTATGACCCTCTACCATCTGGAAAACTGTACCGGAGCATTTGGCCCCAGGCTACCAGACTCAGAAACAGTTTTTACCCCTGCACTATCAAACTATTAAACTCCCAGCCTCTCTCACTCTCACCTCACCTCTCACCTATGATCTGAACCTCACAGTGCCTTCTTTCTTACCAAAAACTCAAACACACATTGAAATCTACCTCTACCTTACATGTCAAAAAGCTCACTCCCCATCATTTCTATCCTTTTATTTCATTCTGTTGATGCATGTTTTTGCACATCTGATGTTGTTTTGCACATTACCTGTTACCTTTTGTTGTTTTGCACACTGCCTGTTGTTGTTTTTGCACACTGCCTGTTGTCTCTGTCTTTCTTTTATTATACAATTGATTTGTTGTTTTTTTGTACTACGTATCGTCTGAGAGCTCGCTAAATAGCATTTCGTTATACCATATACCTGTATATGAGTATAGTGACAATGAACTTGAACTTGAATACTGTGCAGTAAAGCAACATCATCTTTCCAAACAGAGGTTCGGGGTTAGTCCACACAAATGAAAAAAGGACTCACTAACCTGAGACGATTAAGGTGAGGCATATCTTCTTAGCCATCACTGTGGGTCGGCGAATCTGCAATCAGAGAAACACTTAAGAGCTCCTTTCAGATTTCTTCGATTTTCATTTAGATGTAGTTTCCAATTAGGTTCCAGCCTTTAGTGGCCCAGATGGGAACTTGACTTTGCCGGACAAACACAACACATACATAATAAAGACATAATACATGATCAATTTACCAAGACCTGTGATGGAGTGGCGTCCTGTCCAGAGTGTAGCCCGCCTAGTGCCCTTTGCTTGCCAGAATAGGTCCTGTGGCCCTGAATTGGTAAGATCAGATCACTTTTATTAGCCATATTCAATTTCTTGCATTAGGAATTTGTCTTTTCACAGACCCCAGCTTGCTCTCCATGAGACACACAGGCAGGGAGAGAGAAGCTGGGGGTCAGAGCACAGGGTCAGCCATTTATACGACACCCCTGGAGCAGCTGGGGTTCAGGGTCTTGCTCAGGGGCCCAACAGAGTAGGATTCCTCTGCCAGCCGCGGGACTTGAACCAGCAAACCCTTCCAGCCACAGGCACAGAGCCTTAGCCACAGAGACACCGATTTGTTTTTAACTGGAGAAGCAGTTACTTAAAGCAAGGTGATGTCATGAAAATAAAGGAGAAGCTGATCGTTTTTCATCTTTCTCATCAGGTTCTCCCTGGGTCAACATCGCTTGACCTGTACAGTTTCACTTAAGGCAGAGCCTGGCTTTGGAGTCGCCACTTACTCCAATAAAGCAACCAACCACTCCCTCTTCAAAACAGGTCACATTGCGGGCTTACAGTGAAATAAACGCTCTTTTTGAGCCCTGTCGGTTCGCTTGGTACTTAAAAAAAAAACCTACCCGCTTAAAAGTTCCCAGACTCTCAAACGAACCAAGCTTACATTTCTCGCAGGTTTGGACATTGATAATCTTTAAAATGTCCTGAAATTTCCCTATAATCCTCAAAATCTTCCTCCACACCTCGAAACAGTAACATCGGGATTTCCTAATAGGTCACTCATTACACAGCGTTTCTGAAACTTTGCACTTTTTCTGAAAATTTGCTCCTCGATATTTTTTTCCCCTCTAATTTAGTCACCACTCACCCTTCTTCTCCCCTCTGGATTCGGGGAGTGTCTCCGACGTCCCGGGATGCTGCTAGACGCGGACTGTTACCAGGCCTGTACAGCCCTCTGATCACCTAGCTGCGGTCCCCATGGAAACCATTTGGGCTTAGCTAGGCCCTATCTAATTGATTCTCTGCAGGGACAATATTCAAATCGGACTCCTCCCCCCACCCCGTGCCAGGTGCCTAGGCAAATCAGTCTCTCTGCTTTACTTTGGGCTCATTTAAATTTTAATCCCTGGCAAATCAGGTTTGGATTTATATCTATTGGGGTGGGGGGATAAATTTGTTTTTTTACGGCCAAGGTCCAGCAAAACCAATACGACAAAGACAAAACACTGTCAACAAAGAAGGTGGCGCAACAAAGTTTCAGCAGATTATTTCAGAAAATTAGTTTACACTGTTCAGAAGTGGCACAGTTCTGGTATAGTGGTTAGCATCCTTTGACGGACTGGCACCCTGTCCATCAAAGGTACACTGACAGGCTGAAAGAAGTCTTTAGTCTGAAGGGAATGTCCCACACTGACAGGTCTGAAGGAGCTGAGTATCTTTAGTCTGAAGGGTAGTGTTCTACACTGACAGAATCTCTTGAGTCTTGAACATAGATCAAAGTCAACCCATCTGATTTCTTCGGAATGAACCATGAAACTCCAACCACAAGTGGAAACTACCCTAAATTGAGAAGAAGAGGCACCAACATTATATGCACTATTCTAAATGAGATCCTCCTACTCCTACTGTGCGATACAATCTTAACACAACATAGTTTCATCTCTGCTGGCAGCTTTTCCCATATATATTCTAATCTATTTACTTCAGTACCACTTCCCATGTGTCTGCAAGTGTCTTGTTTAGCCAGCAAATACTCGTCTTTTTCAAAAACAGCTTCAACCTCAGTGGGTCCCCTTTTGTAATGGCATTTAGTACCAGCATGCAAAAACTCTTAACAACCTAGGTTGAAGGTGCAGGATCGTGGCCATAAACCCTGCTATTTACTTTGCAAATCACGGCAGTGAAGTGGCGTTTCATGTCCTGCTTGTCCCGTGATCACCACAGGGTTAGATCAGCTTGTCCTGAGCGTAAGACTAAGCCCACCCAAGAAAAGTTCGATTTCTTAAAAATAAGTTATTGGCGATAAAAAAATCTTGGGTTCCCCTGAAATTGTTCCTTTCTTGATCACGTACATTACGTTGTCATTATGCGACGCGTTACTTCTGGTGCGATAGCACAATCCCCGGTTGCCATCTTATAGTACAGATCGGCACTGGAATCAGTCTTCAAGAGAGCTGCAAACGCCTTACACTCACAGGCTGTGAGCCTGAGCCTTTTTTTGAGCACCGAAAACTCTGAAATCTACGAGGGAAGATTCTCCAAAGCACGGAGAAAGTTAACACAGTTGGGGGATGTAGCCAGATTTGGGGGGGGGGGCAAATCAGCTGCCCCCGCCACCGTTTTAGGCGTTACCCCCAAACCCCCTATTGTCTTACATGTACCAACACAAGCACAAGAAAATGTAGAAACGTTTCAACAATTGTGATGTGTCTTCATGTGGGTCCGGCAGTCCCAATTTCTCATACCAGTGATTAAGCCCCAGTAACAAAATAAATCCATGGACAATTTAGAAAAATTGGAAAAAGTCTGAATTAAGCACAAAATCATAAGCTTTGTGAAGTGCCGTAAAGCACTGTGTTGTTGCAAATCCCTCGTCTCTCCACAGGCGAGGGCAAGAGTTCCCACAAAAAGCATGTTGTGATGTAGCCCTTCCTGCTCACGAGATCACTGTGATGACGGATGTAATGCGATGGACGAGTGAACAAGCGCAGGTGGTGCAGCAGACATTTCACTGCAGAAAACACGACCTGCATGCAGAGTTAACAAGTAAGCTCCACGTATCAGCACAACAGCCTGGAGGTTGACAGCAATATTTCTGTTAGATCAAAAGACATGTATCCGCAAGCCTGCTTGTTTACAGTGTAATAAAGGCCGCTTCACCTCAGCCCAAGTCTTGTTGCCTCACTGAATCTATTTTGTGATGCAAATTGGAGGTTTTACAAGTTACTGTTGTAGCGGTGAGGCTTAATAATAATGCAGAATTAAGTGTTTCTGAGCTTTCCCAAATTAGGCCTCATTTCTCTGTTCATCTCTGTGGTGCAGCCACAGAGAAACCATTCATGCAAGGTGATTTAAGGTCCAAGGACAGCTCCCAAAGGGGGATGCACTTAGCTAAGCCTGGCTATCATGATCAATGGTCATCCATTGGTGCCTATCTGTCTAGGGAGTGCGAGTTGGACATCTGGATTGCATTCCTAAGTGTCAGGACTAAGTGACTCATATCTCACCTTGATCAACCAATCAGGGACTGGTAGGGCCGAGTAACCCACGTGGGACTCTGATGCCCATGGAACTTTCAGCCAATCAATGAGCTGAAGTTCCTCCAGGTAAAAACAGGCAACACAGAGAGCCTGAGAGATTCAACAAGATTCAGATTCAGATTCAACAATTCTAAAGGGAATTCAAAGGAGAATCCCAAGGGCAGGACATTCTCGCAGCGCGCCTCCTGACCATCCTGAGATTCAGCCCGGACAACCACGGAACGGCCAGTGTGTCCGAGTGCCAGAACTTTCCTTTGTTCTAAGAGTCTAGAGTGGAGGTTGCCAGAGAGTAACCAGCAGCAGGCCTCATCAACAGGTCAGAACTGTGGACAGCTGAATCACTATTCAGAACTAGCTCTTCATCAGGAATGAACCGGTCCTCTTCCTGACTTGCTGGGACCCACAGTCATCTTTTCTCCTGTGCACAAACTTTGCTAGTTAAAGCCAATACTAACTAGCCGGTCAGTGAGCATCAGCAGCGCACCGTCGCAAGCCGCACAGCACAGCCTGGCACGGAGCCAGAGAGCGCGGATTGGACAGCAACAGCCTGCAACTGTTTCTTTGTGCCCGCAGGAGATCTGAATCCCCAAAGATTGGATGAGTATTCAACTTCAATGCATTACAGCTCGAGAATTCAATTGTTATCCCAACCAGTTGATATCAATTTAATTCCTAAGAGTTATGTACTTGTTTGAGTATCTAATGTAGAAGTTGTAACCAAGTTCACTTTACGAAACGGTCTTAATGAATGATATACTGAACGTATTTCCTCTTGATGTGTAACTCTTTGTAACTGACCGAATATACCTTTTGTATTCTGATAACCCTCTCGATAAGATCTGTTAGGTATTAATGCATATTCTATGTATTAATAAATGTATCCTCGTGTATTAGTACCTGTGTGTGCGCGTTGTTTGAGTTATGTCGCATGGTTGGATTCTAAAGCCACCAAAAGAATCAACTTTGTGATTTACTGCTACAATTAATAATTGTCTCAGTACATGCCCAAACCCTACAGAACTGGTGCCTTCAGAGAGCCACTATAATCTACGTTATTTGGCGTCCCTGAACCGGTATTCTCTACATTTATTTGGCGTCCCTGGCACGGGCGTGGCAAGACTGAAATGAGTCAACCAAGCGGAATAATTCAATATAAAACGCCGCGGGTTTCATACACGACAATACAGTGTGCTGAAAGCCGAAAGAAAAAGTTCCCCTTGCTCTTTAAGCAGTGCTTGATTGTTTTGTGATCTTTTGCGATCTACCGGGTTGATTGCATACTTGATCTTGTGGTTTTCTGTGGTAAAACTGTGATTTCGTACTTAAAAGTAATACTCTTTAAGTTTAACGATGGTTGCTAAAAGGTCTGAATTCGAGTCGCTATTAAGCACTCTCTCTAGCAGCGACAGGTCTGACCACGATCTCTTCCATATCTCCGTCAGCGGAGAAGCTAGGAGAATAAACCTCCATTCTCTGAGAGAGCTAGCGAAGGACATAGAGAGATTTGACCCCGCAGTGTCAGAGAATAATATCGAGAGTTATATTCAAGACCTCAGGTATTACCTGCAGTACCTGCCAAACGCCACAGAACAGGAGAAAGTTTTTCTGGTTAGAAAAACTACCAGCAGAGCTGTACATGAGTGGATGGCTAGGCAGATGAAAGAAGTCTGTAATGACTTTGAGCAGCTATGTCAAGCACTTATCGAAGAATACAGTGCGTTTATTGACCCGACTGCTGCGATAGCCGCCGCTCTTAACATTAAGCACGAGAGAGCAGAGTCCCCTCGCGAATATTACGAGAGACTTAGACGAACTTATTTTGCAGGGCGAAATGATGAGGGTTGCGAAGAGAACACACATTTCAAGGGTTTATTCATTGCGAATCTCCACCCGTCAGTCAGAAAGATGATCTTAATGCATACAGATGCACAGACCATGAAAATGACTGATATTAAGAGATTCGTGCAGAAAGCCTGGGAGTATGATGTCCAAAGTCGCTCTGAGCAAAAAGTTGCTAAAGCGACTGCGTTCGCCGTCAGAGCCAGCAGGGTTAATTCCCCCCTGCTCGAAGGAGCACAGGCTCCTGAGCTGGCTAAGCCCCGTTCCAAAGCACTCACACAGGACCGCACCCAGCGTCCTAAGTGCCATGAGAACACCGGGGGAGGGAAAGGGCTAGAAAAGGCTGAACAAAAGGATTCAGTAGCCGCCCGCCTGGCCAGGCTTGAACAAGCTTTATTAGGACAGGGACAACCGTTCCCCAAGGCTGCCGGAAGCGTGAATGAGCTGATACTCTCCACTGGAGGAGGCGGAGACCCGCCCCCTCTCCCTCCCTCAGTCTATCTGATTGAGCGGAATGGTTCCTGCCTGGATAAGGTCAGCCACTCCCAAGTGAGTGCTGACTCCACCCCTGAAGTCACAGAGCAGGCAGTAAAACGCAGAGGAAAAGCAAGAAGCTTTTACTTCAAGGCTGCCATGGGAGATGTCTTACCCAGTGAGACACTGATTGACACTGAGGTTGAAAGGTGTTTGATGTCACACGGCAAGCTCAAACGGGTAGAAAAAGAAAAGGGCATGCGACTCAGAGAGGAACCTTTGGTGGATCACCAGAAAGGCAAAGTGTGGAAACAGGTCAAGGCTCCTAAGCCTTCTGTACAGAAGGAAAGGGGGGCCAAGAGGCCGACTGTGCTCACACAGTGCCCACCGAACACAGAAGCCTATGCGGAGATTCCTTCTGTTCCCTCTGGACAAGAAATAAAAATATTTCCTTGTTCCCCAGATATACAGGGAAGTCGTGTCCCGGCTGAGGTCCCAACAGCCTCCCTGCCACAGAAGCGGTGCTCCAAGCAGCCGCCTGATCCACCAGGTAAAGCACACACCTTTTACGTCCCTAAAGAGGAGCAGATCTCCCCACCTGGCGATGAAAAGGAGCTTTCCCTGTACACCCTGGCACCCAAGAGGGGTCAGGACCACCACCCTGCAGTGGTGGAAGGGATCCAGATGGCAGGAGAGCAGGTTGGTGATGTAGCCCTCACCCTTAGCCCTGAGAGGTCCTCTATTAGTGAGGATCTGCTTGAGCAGCTGTCGCAGGGCCACCGCCAGGTGCCCCTGGTGCAACATTCACAGGTTAGACAGGAGGTCCAGCTGGACGCTGAGACTACTGCGCTGTGGACACACCTGTTCCCAGATGCCGATTCCCTCTGCTTTGACCCAGGGAACCTGCAGTCAGGTAACATTATTTCTCACAACTACCAGGTAGTGAGTGAGACTGACCTGATTGTTCCTGCCTCAACGGCAGGGTTGCCAACACACCCAGTCCCCCAGAAGGGACAGGGAATGAAAGCCGAGACGGTTTTCTTACAGCCACCAGCTCAGTCTGTCAGTCTGAGTCTGACCAACAGTGGTTCAGCCAGACTGGAGCTGGATGGTAAAGTCACCCGCCTGCCAGTGCAGGACATCGCAAAGAGAGGTGTCAGAATCCCCGCCTGCACTGACATGGGCCTGGTGAGTGATAGTAAGTTCAAAGACAGTGAACTAGCTATCCCAGTGCTGGGGCAGCTCCCTGAACCCCTAGCGAGGGAAGGGGGGAGCGAGCAGGTGTCCTACACCTACCCCCAGCGAACGATTGTAAACATGCCGATAGAGGGATTCCTCAATCAGGAAGTGTGCAGGGTGGACCTGAACAGTGAGAATCGGGTAACAATCCCAGATCACTCAGGTGCTCCAGATGACCACTCAGCCGAGGGTCAGGCATGCTCCACCACTGAACCGCCCCCTGCAGGGTTCCTAGAGCACAGGCATGAACAAATCGAAAAAGCAGATGCCCTGGAAAAGGAGGAGCAGCATCAGCCGCTGCGTCAGATCTCCCCAGATTTCCAGGATGTTGGTGCCCAAGATGCCACAGGGCATACTGAGAAAGACACCATGTACATGCTGCGCCAGCTTAGAAAGGCAACAGTCACTCAGAAGGAGATGACTGGGATCAGCCAGCAGAAAAGACTTTTGGGAGGACTGATTGCTGCCACCACTGTTGTGCATTTGCTATTTCTGGTAGGTTTGTGTGCTACTGGCACTCTCACCCTGACTGCCCCAAGAAGGCAGGGGTCAGAGATGCCAGAGGGTAGTGACAGACTGTATCGACAGCAGCAAAAGTTGGAAAGCTTAGGGAAAACCCTACAGGCAATTTCCTATGCAACAGGGTTAAATCTTATTCCCCAACCAGTGGACATGATTGTTGGTGTTATACAGTGGGTTTATGCTTGTGTGCAACAGGCCAGAATGTTGACACAAGACCTGTTAAGGGAGTTTAGTGCCACTGTAGCCAGTCTAACCACGGCACAAATCCCAACCCACTTGATTCCACTCTTCTCAGTAGAGGAGTGTGTGACATTAACCCCATCGCTCATAGCTCACCCAGAAGGCAATCCAAGATTGAATTCGGTTCCAAATCTTGAGATGGGTATGGCTACCAAAGCTATCCATTGGCTGTGTCTAAACGATTCACCAATGAAGGGTGTAAAGCTACTAATGAGCAGAGGGAGGTTAATGAACCCCATGAAGAGCAGGTGGGAAGTAAATGGCTGGTCAGCACACCACATTTAACTGACACTATGACTTGTGACGGGCATGATACAGCTACCACAATGCAGCTATCTAACCAATAGTTTTCCTGTAAGTTCCCGAGGAGGCCATAGTACAGCATGGTAACTTAACACTGTACGGTCTGGAACCAGACAATATAAGACCAAACTTGTGGTCTAAGATGCCTTCAGGTGCCACACTATTCAATTGGATAGAAATCCAAGAAACAGTAAGCCCTGAAGAGGTACAGGTAGTTAGTTTGCTTTAATGGAACAAACCTCCAAACCATCCTAGCAGATACCCAACACAGGTGTTGTGGTTTATCGGGGGCTGGGAACAGGAACTGTTGTTATTGTAACACTGTTGCTGGGTAGCTGGATCATGACTGACAGTGTACTCTGAATGATGTACTCTCACATCAAGATGTACTCTGGGTAGCATGAATGAGTCAAAGGTAGCATGTCAAAAGAAAGGAAGTGACTTCTCCCCAAATATCTACCACAGAGGTATCAGATATTGACAGTGAACTTCCTGATGTGTAATTCCTAGACTGAGATAATGTCTCCTACCGTGTTTATACATACTCCAGATGTTATTCATCCTGTTTGTATCCAATGCTGGTTCCGGTATGAATTCTCGAGGAGTAATGTAGACATTTAAGATTAATGTTCTAATGGCAAGGGACATCACTTAACTCTGTTTTGTTTTGAAGGCAACAACGCCTCAGGACCTCGTGACCTTCAAAAAGGGGGGATATGTAGCGGTGAGGCTTAATAATAATGCAGAATTAAGTGTTTCTGAGCTTTCCCAAATTAGGCCTCATTTCTCTGTTCATCTCTGTGGTGCAGCCACAGAGAAACCATTCATGCAAGGTGATTTAAGGTCCAAGGACAGCTCCCAAAGGGGGATGCACTTAGCTAAGCCTGGCTATCATGATCAATGGTCATCCATTGGTGCCTATCTGTCTAGGGAGTGCGAGTTGGACATCTGGATTGCATTCCTAAGTGTCAGGACTAAGTGACTCATATCTCACCTTGATCAACCAATCAGGGACTGGTAGGGCCGAGTAACCCACGTGGGACTCTGATGCCCATGGAACTTTCAGCCAATCAATGAGCTGAAGTTCCTCCAGGTAAAAACAGGCAACACAGAGAGCCTGAGAGATTCAACAAGATTCAGATTCAGATTCAACAATTCTAAAGGGAATTCAAAGGAGAATCCCAAGGGCAGGACATTCTCGCAGCGCGCCTCCTGACCATCCTGAGATTCAGCCCGGACAACCACGGAACGGCCAGTGTGTCCGAGTGCCAGAACTTTCCTTTGTTCTAAGAGTCTAGAGTGGAGGTTGCCAGAGAGTAACCAGCAGCAGGCCTCATCAACAGGTCAGAACTGTGGACAGCTGAATCACTATTCAGAACTAGCTCTTCATCAGGAATGAACCGGTCCTCTTCCTGACTTGCTGGGACCCACAGTCATCTTTTCTCCTGTGCACAAACTTTGCTAGTTAAAGCCAATACTAACTAGCCGGTCAGTGAGCATCAGCAGCGCACCGTCGCAAGCCGCACAGCACAGCCTGGCACGGAGCCAGAGAGCGCGGATTGGACAGCAACAGCCTGCAACTGTTTCTTTGTGCCCGCAGGAGATCTGAATCCCCAAAGATTGGATGAGTATTCAACTTCAATGCATTACAGCTCGAGAATTCAATTGTTATCCCAACCAGTTGATATCAATTTAATTCCTAAGAGTTATGTACTTGTTTGAGTATCTAATGTAGAAGTTGTAACCAAGTTCACTTTACGAAACGGTCTTAATGAATGATATACTGAACGTATTTCCTCTTGATGTGTAACTCTTTGTAACTGACCGAATATACCTTTTGTATTCTGATAACCCTCTCGATAAGATCTGTTAGGTATTAATGCATATTCTATGTATTAATAAATGTATCCTCGTGTATTAGTACCTGTGTGTGCGCGTTGTTTGAGTTATGTCGCATGGTTGGATTCTAAAGCCACCAAAAGAATCAACTTTGTGATTTACTGCTACAATTAATAATTGTCTCAGTACATGCCCAAACCCTACAGAACTGGTGCCTTCAGAGAGCCACTATAATCTACGTTATTTGGCGTCCCTGAACCGGTATTCTCTACACTGTGTACATTTTACTTTTATTGTGGTTTGAAGTGCGCTCATCAATGGCGATTCTCTCTAACCCAAAACTATAAAAATAGCCGTGCAGCTCCCCTTTGTTTTAAGAGTGCATGTGCAGCCTATATCAGCACCTTGCAAATATGCAGGAGATCACTGCAGATCCCATAAACAGAAACTGTCACCAGGACCTTGTGTTATATTGCAAATAGGGAGTTTTTATTTAAAAAGCTCTTGAACTGTATGACAAAATATAGTGACAAATTACGCGGCCCACATGTCTCTCCTTGCACAGAACGCATGTCCATTCCAGGAGATATCCCTGGTTTTTCGACCCTGAATCGGATAAAGGGGTCGGAAAATGGAAGGATGGAATGAGATTAAAACGTGTGTGTGTTGCTGTAAGGTTGAACCGGCTGCTGTTGACAGTTGGGTGGAGTGGGGGGGGGGGTATATATTCCCTGCCATATTCCCTCTGCTTGCCTGGACACTCCACTCTTTTTTCTCTACCCCTCGGAAGACATATTTTCCCTTTCCAGGGCCTTTTCAATAGCGGATCCTAAATTTCAGCCCTGCTAAAGATTTTTTCTGCCGACTCCTTTTTCCAGGCATTTTCAAAAGCTGGCCTATATGAAGTGAAATGTATTAAAAAATCAACATCAAGAGTTTAGCCCCCCCCATAGCCAGTTAAATCTGCCAGCTTGAGTTTGTGATTTGCTAAAATGGTCTACCCCTCAGCCAGGAATCCAGAAGTAAATTGGATCGACCTCTTTTGCCCTTGAGGGAACTTGTCTTGCACATCAAAAGCTCATGAACACATAACATTTTCGACAATAATAATGCGGTACAAGAACACTGCAATAACATAATACAAAACATTCAATTGCACTGCTCAATCAGAACTCCAGTACCATTAATAATAATAATAATTGCTTACACTTATATAGTGCTTTTCTGGACACTCCATAACTCTTCACAGTAATGGGGAATCCCACTTCACCACCAATGTGCAGCCCCCACCTGGATGATGTAACAGCAGCCATAGTGCGCCAGAATGCTCCCCACACACCAGCTCTCAGTGGGGAGGAGAGCAGAGTGATGAAGCCAGTTCATTGATGGGGATTATTAGGAGGGCATGATTGGTAAGGGCCAATGGGAAATTTGGCCAGGACACCGGGGTTACACCCCTACTCTTTTCGAGAAACACCCTAGGATTTTTAAAGACCACAGAGAGTCAGGACCTCGGTTTTACATCTCATCCAAAGCACCTGTTTACAGTCCAGTGTCCCCATCACTATACTGGGGCATTAGGGCCCACACAGACCGCAGTTTGAGCGCCCCCCGCTGGCCCCACTAACATCTCTCCCAGCAGCAGCCTCAGCTTTCCCAGGAGTCTCCCCTCCGGGTACTGACCAGGCTCACACCTGCTGAGCTCCAGTGGGGGCTGCCAGTGGTGAGCTGCAAAGTGATATGGCTGCTGGCATTAGATTTGAATCAAACAATTAGCTTGTAAAGAGTCTAAAAACAACAGTAGTAATAAGAGGCCTGCCTCTTTTTATTTTAGTGTTCAACAATAGAGTGCTTTTAGTTAGAAAGAAAGTTAATGCTCTTTTAGTCTTGATACAGGGGATCTGGAACAGTGCCTCCTCCCAGAGTGTAGGAGAGCACATTCTAAAAGAAGGCACGGATAGAGAAGATATATTTTTGTTAAGTACTCTTTGTGATAAACATGTCTTACTTGCCAACCGTGAAGATTGTGGTTGCTATGGTGACATTGAGGGGCTTGTAGATCCTGTCGATGATCAAGGGGTCAAAGGTCCCATCTCAGACGATGGGAGCCAGCCAGGGGGTGATGGTCAGCACGTCTCTCCTCCTGGGACACAAGAGAGGCGATCAGAACTCTGGAGACCCCAATTCCGGCTGGCGCCTTATTTTTACTTATGATTGCAGGGATTGAAACCCTGGGGGTGACAGTGTTATGACACAGACCAGCCAGCAGAGGGCAGCAGCTCAGACGCGTTGTCTTTATTTCCAGGCAAAGCCAACAGAAAGTGTAAATACATTTCCTTCACTTATCAAATTTATTACATTTAAGGCCTGTCGAAAACATCTAGTAAAAAAAGAAACGCTTCAGTTTGACCATGTTAACAGCAAGGCAGTCAGACCCAACATGAGAAATATGAGGATTTGAATACTCACGGGGGCTCCAGGACCTTAGTCTGTTTGAAAGCTAACCTGAAAGAAGGAAGACGGGGGTTTTCATTTGACATTTGTAGGGAGCAGATCATCGCTTGGCAACTATGGGATTAATTCTGATACTGAATTATCAAAGGATCATTAAGTATTATGCCAGCAGCCATATCACTCTGTAGCTCACCACTGGCAGCCCCACTGGAGCTCAGCAGGTGTGAGCCTGGTCAGTACCTGGATGGGAGACCTCCTGGGAAAAACTAAGGTTGCTGCTGGAAGAGGTGTTAGTGGGGCCAGCAGGGGGCGCTCACCCTGCGGTCCATGTGGGTCCTAATGCCCCAGTATAGCGACGAGGACACTATACTGTAAACAGGTGGCATCCTTCCGAAGAAACATAAAACCAAGGTCCTGACTCTCTGTGCTCATTAAAAATCCCAGGGCATTTCTCGAGAAGAGTAGGGGTGTAATCTCGGTGTCCTGGCCAAATTTCCCATTGGCCCTTACCAATCATGGCCTCCTAATAATCCCCATCTCTGAACTGGCTTCATCACTCTGAAAGCTGCTGTGTGCTGGAGCAGACTGGAGCATCATCCAGGGGGCTGCACACTGGTGACGGTAGTGGGATCCCCATGACCTGTGAAGAGCTCTGAGTGGAGTGTCCAGAAAAGAGTTTTGTTGCCTTGTTCTGAATCGCAGAACACGGCACTGCGCAGACCTGATGATTCAGTCTGCTTTGGAATGTAAATGGGAGATTTTCCAAGTTACTGTGTACATTTTGCTTTCACTGTGGTTGTCAATGCTGATTCTCTCTAAGCCAGAAACTAGCATTGTAGTCCCCCTTTAAACCAAAGACAGCTTTATCATGTATTAACAAACCTCCTAATAAAGGGGAACTCAACAGATACCAGCGATAACTCTTACGCCTTTGGTTAGGTAGTAACATGTAGTGTGCGCAATGTGTCTGAGATGAAATGGGCAAAAACTGTGTTGCATTGTTCAAGTTCAAGTTTATTGTCATTATACTCATATACAGGTATCTGGTATAACAAAATGCTATTTAGATAGCTCTCGGACATAAGTAGTACAAGAAAAAAAAACAACCACAACAATACAATTGTATAACAAAAGAAAGACAGAGACAACAGGCAGTGTGCAACAAACAACAACAGGCAATGTGCAAAAACAGCAACAGACAATGTGCAAAAACAACAACAGGCAATGTGCAAAAAAAACAACAACAGGCAATGTGCAAAACAACAAAAGCGTAACAGGTTATGTACAAAAATATGCATCAACAGAATGAAATAAAGGGATAGAAATTATGGGGAGTGAGCTTTTGACATGTATGGTAGAGGTAGATTTTCAATGTGTGTTTGGGTTTTTGGTAAGAAAGAAGGCACTGTGAGGTTCAGATCATAGGTGAGAGGTGAGGTGAGAGTGAGAGAGGCTGGGAGTTTAATAGTTTGATAGTACGGGGGTAAAAACTATCTTTGAGTCTGGTAGTCCGGGCCCGAATGCTCCAGTACCGTTTTCCAGATGATAGCAGATCATAAAGTCTGTAACTGGTGTGTGTGGGGTCTTTGATGATGCTTAGAGCTTTCCTCAAGCACCATCTGTCATAAATGTCCTGGATAGATGGGAGGGCAACCCCAGTGATGGACTGGGCAGTTTTCACCACCCACTGTAGGGCTTTGCGGTCAGCAGCACTGCAGTTGCCATACCACACTGTGATGCAGGCTGTCAGTGTGCTTTCTGTAGTGCATCTGTAAAAGCTAGTGAGGATCTGGGGACATATCTTAGCCTTCTTCAACCGTATTACGATGTACAGGCGCTGTTGTGCTTTCTTGATCAGACAGGTGGTGTTGAGAGACCATGTGAGCTCCTCGGTGATATGGACGCCAAGGAATTTAAAGTTACTGATCCTTTCCACTTCAGTCCCATTGATGTGGATAGGGGCATGTCTGGTTTGCAGTTTCCTGAAATCAACGATCAGCTCCTTGGTTTTGCTGACGTTGAGGGTGAGGTTGTTGTCATCACACCACATTGTAAGGAGATTGACCTCCTCCCTGTAGGCCCTCTCATCATTGTCTGTGATCAGACCTACAACTGTGGTGTCATCGGCAATCTTGATGATGAAGTTGGTGTTGTTTGGCCTTACAGTCGTGGGTGTAGAGGGAGTAGAGCAATGGACTAAGCACACACCCCTGGGGGACCCCAGTGTTCAGAGTTAGTGTGCCGGAGGTGTGGTTTCCAAGCCTGCCAGCCTGAGGTCTGCCTGTCAGGAAGTCCAGAATCCAGTTGCAGAGGGTGGTGTCAAGACCCAGTGCACTGAGTTTCATGACTAGTTTCTCTAGAATGATAGTGTTAAAAGCTGAGCTGAAGTCGATGAATAGTAGTTTTGCGTATGTGTTCTTTTTATCAGCAGAGTGTATGGCAATGGACATTGCATCATCTGTGGATCTGGTGGGCTGGTAGGCAAATTGGAATAGGTCCACTGTGTCTGGAATTGTGTCCTCAATGTGCCCCATGACCAGCCTCTTAAAGCACTTCATGATAACAGGGGTTAGTGCCACTGGGCAGTAGATGATGGTGGTTGTCTTGAAGCAAGTGGCGACTACAGCTTGGGGCAGGGACATGTTGAAAATGTTTGTGAATACACCTGCCAGTTGATTGGTGCCGGCTCTGAGGACGTGACTGGGTATGCTGTCAGATCCTGCAGCCTTGCGTGTGTTCACTTTTAGCAGAGATCTCCTCACCTCATCTGCAGACAGCGAGAGCACCTGGTCAGCTGCGGAGGTTGCAGCTCTGTTGACTGGTTCTGTGTTGCTCGCTTTAAACTGAGCATGAAAGGTGTTGAGCTTGTTAGGCAGGGAGGCATCATGCGCAGGTGCACAGATGTTCTTCCTTTTGTAGTTTGCGAGGGCCTGTATATCTTGCCACATGCACCGTGGGCCATTAGTGGTGAAGTGTCCCTCTAATTCCCGTTTGAGTGTGTTTTTGCAATACTCTTCTTTAGATTGATCCTGGCTGACTGTCACTTTAAACACATCACAGTCAGTGCATTAAAAACAGTCCTGCAGGACTGATTCAGATCCTTCATGCCAGACTCACCATCCTGAAGGCTGGTTTCACTCGCCTGTGCAGCTGTCTGTATGCCGGGAGGAGAAACAGAGTGAAGTGGTCTGAGTTTCCACAGTGGGGGAGGGGTACGGCCTTGTAAGCATTCTGAATCGTATTGTAAACGTGGTCCAGGGTGTTTTCTCCTCTCATTAGGAAGGTGACATGGTATTTCGGGAGACCGGAGTTGAGATTTGTATGATTAAAGTCACCCACGATGATAAAGGCTGTGTCTGTCAGGGAAGCCGGTTCTGACTCCCGTGAAAATGCGTTGTTTAAAGACCCTATACGAGATGGTATAATCCGGTAGTGACTTGAGGAGGACATCAGGGAAGACACAGCAGGATCGGGTCGGGTAGAAACACTGGGGGTAATGACAGCAGTGAACTGCTGCATGGGGGGAGCGCAGACGAACGAGTCCAAAGGAAGTCCAATAGGGAAAATCAGGGCGCAGTCCAAGGTCCAAGTGCCAGGAGATCCATCCAAGATGAACTCTGGAACAGGGAACTAGGAACACCGATAATTAAAAGTTTGATGGGATAAAGCACTCCGAGCCACGGACTCAGTAGGTTAGGGGGCCGTGGTGAAGCCTTTGCCCTTGGGCCACTTCTGTGCCTGGTGGTAGGGTCTTCCAAAGCTGAGCCTAGAACTATGGAGATGCCAGGCTCAATAGGGAAAAGGGGAAGGACATAGCTGGGGCAAATAAAGCTGGGAACACAACAAAAAATGGTAGGAGCACCCTCTAGAGGAGGGATGATGATCGTGACAACGTCGGGATTTGCAGATTCCTATTTGTTTATTGCAGTACAGTACCTCTACATCGGGGGATGTAGACGGCGGTGATGATAATAATTGTAAATTCTCTCATCTGGGCACAACTGGGGTATAAAAGGAGACCCCCTCCTTAATGACTGTTTTCACACTGCCTGTCTGACTGTCCTCTTATCTTCAATCATAAGTACCAGGGTGTATCTTACTGGGCTGTGGGGGTGGGACTGTAGTGGAGGTCTGCTCAGGGATTAGTCTGTTCTGCCTGTGTGTCCTTTTCTCACCAATCAGATTGCTGTCAGCTCACACTGAATCACTGCATCCCAAGTTTGTGGTGCTCTGGTTCCAGCTGCTCCTTCTGTCACAATAATAAGTAAACTGTAGTAATTGTCATTCGATCCCCCAGAAAAGGAGTGAATGTGAATCACAGGGCTGGAAACCTGTTGTTTTGTAGCATCTCTGGATACACAGTGACCTTCCTGCACAGTCCAGACCTCATTCACTGAGTCCCTTGTTAATTTACACCCTGACCTGAATCCAAATAAAATCGTTCAGTGTTTCAGTCTTTTCTAGACAGCGCATCCCTGGGATGACCCATGCTTGTCATCACCAACCCTGTCTGATCTGATTAACATGACAGCCTCATGTCTGTCTGGAGCTTCTAAAACACACAGTTTTTGCCGTCAGCTGTCAGAGAGATCTGTCAAGATGAAGGAGAGACAGACTCAGGAGTTTGAGACAGAAACACAAGATGGTAAAAAACAGCTCTTCAGAGGGAAACAGGGAAGAGATCTCTCTCCACACTGAGGCAGCCAGACCAACTACAAGAGGCAGATGTTGAGATCTCATCACAGGCTGTTAGGAATGTGGAGAAGGAGTGGAGCTCAAGAGAGAAGCAGGAGTGAATCAGGGTGAAACAGGGGCTGTGACTGTCAAGAAGCGCTAATTGTCAGAACACTCTGAGTGGTGCTGATTATGCGGTGGCCAGTCAGAATCGGTTTACTGGTTGCTTCCTTGTATATAAGGTTGATTAACCCTGTATTCGGGGCTCAGCATTGTCAGATCTCCAGTGTCAGCTTGTACAGCCGGACCTGCTCCAGCACTTAAGCTTTCGGTTTCTTGGTTCTGGATCTTCGGCATAGACTCCTGGGTTTTCCTGGTTCAGACGTCTTCATGAATCCTATTCCATGTTCCTGGGTTGCGAAGTTCTTGGTTTTCTGGGTCCTGGTTTTCCCAGTGTGAATGGCCTTGTATCCGGTTCCTGGTGACAGGTGCCTTCGTATGGAGAAGCTTGGAATGTGGGACTCTGTATTTGGATTACATCGTAATCGCACAAGTCTGGTTTGGAGGGACCCAGTGTTTTGTCTTATGCCTGTATTTCAACTTGTAAATCCTGATATCCTGTTCGCCTGATATCCATGACCTTAGACTGTGTTATAGACAATGTTATATTGTAATTTCCCATGGGTTTGTTATAAAAACTTTGTATTCAAATGTATGTTCAGACTGTTGTTTTGGTACTTGCCCTTTAAAGGCTTCTGCTGTGCTGCGCAGGGTCTGTTTAAGTTCTTTAGTGGTTTCTAATAATTTGGAAACCGTAACAGTGACACTGCCAGCACAGCTCAATCAGAGCCACCCTGTCTCACCGGTGTGCTGGATTAATACGACGCTGACTTTCACACACAGCACCAAATCCTGATTCCCAGTCCTGGGTCCCACTGTTCCAGGGCTCCAGACAGGAGGTCTGACAGCTTCATCAGTGCTCTAGCAGTTGCGTTGTATTTCTGTGCTGAAATCCTTGTCAAAGCCAAAGAGAATCACAGAGACAGGGGTGTGATACTCTCTAGATAGAGGTGTCAGGAATAAGAGTTTTTACAGGCACAAGTGAGAGTCACACAAAACAGCTGTAAGAGAGACTCAGTGGAGTTTTATTCACAACATGAGAGAAAATAACCAACACACAAAAACCTTTTCACACAAACAAAATCGATATTTTCTCTGTTTCTCACTCTCATTTTCTGACAGAGGATATTTTCTCTGTCCCCAGACAGAAGGAAAAGACAAAGCCAGAAAGACTCAAATGGGTTTTAACCCTTTACACAGCAAACCAGGATTGTCTGCAGGAATCAGCAATGACCTGTTAATGAATCAACGAATTAACCAAGTTAATGAATCAGAAATTAATTATTCATGATCCTTCATTAATAATAAAGAGGGATGTTTAAATATTGCAGTTTTGAAGCCAGCAAGTGCTATTTTGTCAGTCACAGGCTGTTGGACTCTGCTGTATCACACATTTAAAATCTCCATGAAGATGTGGATTTCTGGTGTAACAGTGCAGGTTCTGGGGAGGAGCCACAGCAAACACCGGTAAAAGTAAATGCCCTGCTTGAGGGGGCTGAGGCAGCAGTGTAAATGGGGAAAAAAAAGAAAGAAAAAAGTGCACTGCTTGGAGCAGCGGCATCCAGCGTGGACTGTCCCTATTCTGCAGTGCCATGACTGGAGAAAAAGGTGAGCGAGGCCTAAAAACTCAACCTGTCCTGGTGAGGATACACTGTCACTGTAATGAACTTGAACTTTATTGCCATATGTAACCGGTACATGTACTGGTACAATGGAATTTTTACTGACAGGAAGTCTCTCGATTGTTAAAAAAAGTGTAAAACAAAGTGCAGGCAGTGTATCAAGACAATATACAAACAAACAGCAGACAATGTACAAGTAAACAAGTAAACAGTTCAAATGCAAACAATGCAGATGTAAACAATGACTGTAGATTTGTAATAAATAAGAAATTATAATGAGGTAGATGGTGTAGGTGTGGTCCAAGGGGCATGGCCAAATGTGTTCGCCAATCGCATTGCTTGTGGGCAGAAGCTATTGAAGAATCTAGTGGTAAGTGTCTGTATGCTCTTGTATGTCTTGCCTGAGGGCAGTGGGGTGAAGAGCTCATGCCCGGGGTGGTGACTGTCCTCTGTGATGGCCAGAATTCTACCACGGCAGCGGTCCTTGTCTCCCCTTGAGGGAGTCTGTTAGTTGAAGCCTTGAATTCGTCTTCTCTCAGCTGCAACTAACCCAGGCAACTAACCTGGTCCCTCTGGGGAAGTGTTCAGTGTGTGACTAAAGAGCTCCCACAGCTGTGGCTCATCCAAAATTAACTGCCCCAGCTGTGGTTGTCAAGGTAACCCATCACCCTTAGACAAGGGCTCTGCCTTCACACAGAACGTGCCACCGCTTAATGCCAAACTGGGGAGAACACTGGGGTGTAGTTGAGAATGACCTGTGAGAAGACAGAAACCAGCCAGCAGGCAGCTGGCTGATCCTGTAGTCATCCGCTGCAGGGCACTGAGACTCTCAGCCCATCTGCAAGTACAATCTGACCACAGGGACAGCCAGGCAGGGACAGAAGCACTTTCTCTTCATGGATCTAAATGCGATCAACATAGTGGAGTGCTGGGTGCTGGTTTCAAAACCACACCCCTTTTTAAGCCACATCCTTTACAAAGGACACACCCCCTGCATCTCCAGGAAGAGAGCTCAGACAAAAAGTTCAATTTCACCTCTGCTGAAACAGCTCTCTAGTTCCTTGTGGTATTTGTGCTGAATGACAAAATGGCAACAGCAGGTGATTTCCTGGATCAAGACCAGTTCAGCTGCTCTGTGTGTCTGGATTTGCTGAAGGATCCAGTGGCTCTTCCCTGTGGGCACAGCTACTGTATGGGCTGTATTAAGGCACACTGGGATCTGGATGATCACACTGGCGTCTACAGATGCCCCCAGTGCAGAGAGACCTTCACTCCAAGACCTGTTCTGCGAAGGAACACCATGCTGGCTGAACTGATGGAGAAACTGAAGCAGACAGGGCTCAGTGCTCCTCCTCCTGCTCACAGTCCTGCTGGCCCTGGAGATGTGCTGTGTGCTGTCTGCAGTGGGAGTCAAGAGAGAGCTGTGAAATCCTGCCTGATGTGTCTGGCCTCTTACTGCCAGACTCACCTCCAACCTCACCATGAAGTTGCCCGTTTGAAGAGACACACGATGGTTAATGCTACTGGACATCTGGATGAACTTGTATGCCTGAATCACGACAAACCCCTGGAGTTCTATTGTCGTACTGATCAAAAATTTGTCTGTTATTTGTGCACAATGGATGAACACAGAGGTCATGATAGTGTCTCTCCTGCAGCAGGAAGGACTGAGAAACAGGTGAGGACTTTTTTTTTTACTGAGGGCTTTCAGGTACAGGGGAAACAGGGGTGTTAGGAGTGTGTGATGATAAGGTATGTGTGAGTTGATCTTTACACACCATGTGTTTTGGAGATTTTAAAAAAACAGGTTTTCACTGTAATAGTTCATAGAGGAACAAGGAAGTATTTCTCAGTTTCAGAGTCCATAGAATACTAGCAGTACAGCAGTGACTGACTGCTTTGTAGACACGCCTCACCTGCTCATTATTCTTTTGGAATGAATGGAATGCAACACACCTGGTTCAGCTCTGTACTCCTGTGAACTCCTGTTCATTCAGCTCTGTACTCACCCCTAACTCCCATTCATTTACTGAACTGTCCAGTTAACACAGCAGTTACAGAGCTCTGTTCTCACCTTTCACTCCTACTGTATAAATGCACTAGAAATTAAGTGACACAAATGGATGAAGACACATCATCACACGATGTAGAATCAACATTCTTATTCATTTACATGTTGTTTTTATCATTAATTATCTACATTAGTAACAGAGATGACTAGAAGGTTAATATATACTGTATTTCCAGATACTGTTTAACAATTAGGGAATGTCTGTACAACTCTCAACTATGTCATATCGTTTTGTTTTGTCCAAAGTTATCTAGGTGTTTCTTAGCTCAATCCATGTCCACAGAGATCTGAAATTCTTACACAGACAGACTCATCACAATAACCTCTGACTGGAACAACTAGGGCAGCTCTTCATGAATTCCTTATGGTCTAAAGTCACAGATTAGTAGATCAGTGCTCTGCCAGTTATTCAGATTATTGTGTCACTGAAGAGATTAATGGACGGCAAATTTCATCCTCATCTCTTTGGAACCTGGACAGTGAGTGATCTGGGGTTAGTATCCACAGGTTGGTGTGAGGACAAACTGTTCTGTCCTGCTAGGATTCCTGTTGCCTTCATATGCCAAAAACTGGGCTCTGATTGCCACATCCTAAATAGCAGAACAGACAGAGGAAGATGAACCACCTGGAATGTCTCAGCTGCTGTTCCGATGGGCAAAGGCTGTTAGGAATTAGGAATGAGAGCGTGAAACAATGGGTTTGGGACTGTAATGGGGTTAGCGAGGGTGAGGGCAAGTGCAGGATGTGACAGTATCGGTGCCCTGACCTGACAGGAATTACTTTCTGGGTGTCTGTGTGGCGAAGAAGCCCCTATGATGCAGCAACACTGGGACAGTGCCTCCTGAACATCTGCTCCATCCAGGAGTCCTGAACCTGGGGGTCAGTTCCACCACCTCTGCAGCATCAGTTCAGAGCTGCAGACTCAGTTTCCAGTCTTATTTTCACATCCTGCCCAGTCAGTAAGACCTGTGAGGAGGACATTGTGTTGTAAACTTATCTATAAATGTTGGTATGGGTGATAAATAAATTGATTAATTTGTTGTAACTGACATGGTGGATTGAGATTTATTGAGCTTTAGGGCTCAATCGAATTGTAACGCTACAGTCCAGAAACCACTGCTCCAGTCTGGGCTGTGTCGTATTGTAACCCTACAGTCCAGAGATCACTGGTCCATTCTGGATGGTGTAAGTTTGTAATCCTACAGTATAGAGACTGCTGGTCCAGTAAAGGCTGTGTTGTATTATGAGCTTATAGTGCAAAGATCACTGGTTCATTGTTCATTAACATCACACATAAAAAACATAATATTAATATATTATTAACTGATTTGTGTGTAACCAGGACTTTTTAATGTAACTGAATTGGGCCATTCATTCTCTAATTCATCTGGTCTGTGGGTGAAATGGAGCAGATTTTTAATGTCTAGCAAACTGCAGAGAACTGTGTTAACCTTTATATGTTAAAAGAACACAAAGCGATCTCCTAATAGCTTCTGATTCTGGTTCTCTTTCCATACTCATCCTTCTTGATCTCAGTGCTGCCTTTGACACTGTTGACCATAACATCTTGCTTTCTCGTCTCGAGACTGTGTTTGGAGTCTCTGACACTGCCCTCAAATGGTTTAAGTCTTACCTCACTGATCGCTGTCACTTTGTCTCTCTCAATGGGTACAGGTCTGAAATTGGTCTTGTCAAGTCTGGTGTCCCTCAGGGCTCAATACTGGGCCCCTTGCTCTTCAGCACTTACATGTTCCCACTTGGTCAGCTTTTAAGATCACATGGCCTCAGCTTTCATTTTTACGCTGACGATACTCAAATATACATCCATACCAAACCCGACACTGATGTGGCTGTCTCTATTCTATCTAATTGCATCTCTGACATAAAAATTTGGATGACTCAAAACTTCCTTCATCTTAACTGTGACAAGACTGAAGTCATGCTTATTGGAACCCCCCATCAACTTCGTAAAGCCAGTCCTGTAACCCTGTCTGTAGATGGCTCTGTACTTGAGCTCCAATCAAAATTGAAAAACCTTGGGGTTATATTCGATTCTGGCTTAACATTCGACCCACATGTACAGCATACTGTCAAAACATCTTTTTTTCACCTTAGAAATATCGCAAGACTACGCCCTATGCTATCATTAACTGTGGCTGAAAAGCTGATCAACATATTTGTATTCTCTCGAATTGACTACTGCAATGCTCTGCTCCCTGGGGTATCTAAATCTACTCTGAACAAGCTGCAGTATGTCCAAAATTCAGCAGCCAGAATCCTGACCAGATCTAGTGCAAGTGTTCACATTACTCCTATCCTGGAGTCCTTGCACTGGCTTCCGGTCAAATTCCGCGTAGACTTTAAAATCCTCATGCTCACCTACAAGGCTTTACATGGCTTGGCACCTCAATACCTGTCTGAACTTTTATCGCCCTACTCCCCACCTCGCAACCTCCGCTCTTCAAATTCTGCCCTTCTTACTGTCCCCCAAGCCCGTCTACATTGTATGGGCGACAGGGCCTTCTCCTGCTATGCCCCCAAGCTCTGGAACTCCTTGCCCAAGGATATTAGAGAGTCACCTTCTCTAAACTCCTTCAAATCCAGACTCAAAACCCTCCTTTTCAGAAAAGCCTTTACTTAACTGGTTCCATTCTTCACCCCTCTGCTCTTCTTAATACCATCTTTCACGGTCTCCTCTATTGTTATTGTTGTATTGTTGTAATTATAATTGTGTCCTGTCTTGTGAAATTTTCTTATTTATTGTTGTAGTCTTCTTATTTATTGTTATTGTCATCCTGTAAAGCGCTTTGAGAAGCCACCTTTAAAAGCCACCTTTAAAGGTATTATTATTACAATAATAATAATAAAATAAAGTTTATTATTATTATTATATTAAAGGTACTCACGTTCAGCATATTCACAATGCTTATTTAAAAAAAATGGGAGTAAAATATGTCAAAATGCCACAATTATTTCAATTCAGTTATTATTTGGAAAGTAACAAAACAAATACCTCATTCACAAATTCACATCCAGAACTCAATGGCAACATTGCACATTTCAACCTTCTCCTTGAGTCTTTCAATAATTGCATTATGGGTCCGTTAATCCTGCTTTGACCTAAAGTCAAAATTAATTCTACATTTCCAGTGTTATGTCATTTGTGTCACCATCCTATTGCTTTCACTCTGCACACAAATTCAGCAGTAATTGTTGGAATCCATGCTGATATGATATGCTCCCAAAATTGGCAAACAACTGAAAAGGAAATGTTAGCAAGCATCTGTACAGAAAGTAGTGACTGACAGTAGTAAGAATGTAAATAGAGTACATACAGTATGAATTAATGAAGGAAGTCAAGAAGCCTCTATTACAGAGCATGTTGTATCTTGCTTTATAAGGATCTTCCTTGACTGAAATTTGGGGCATTGCGAAACCTGCAAATATACATCAGAGCATTTTTAACAAATAAATATATTTCATGAAGACAATTTCAATTAAACATGAGACAAAATCAATTTCAACAAATTATAAAACCTGCCAATTTTTCAAAATCCCAAGACATTCCAGGCCAGTAGTATTTGTCAATATTCTGATTATACAGTTATGCTTTTGAGAAAACGATGCAAATCGTTTCTATCAAACCAGCTAAATTCTAACTTGTAGTTTCCGGTAACGATTTTATTGTTCTCTTCGGTGTGGAGCCAGCAGTCAAACATTTATTGCTTCACCTTCTCGAATACTGTGCTAACATCCCCGTATGTGTAAAAATCAGACCAAAATGCACATTTTGATTTAAAAAAATGGAAATCTAATTAATACACCTTGAAGACGATAATTTCCGCTAGCAAAAAAAAAATCTGTCTCTGCGGCGCAATAGGTTCGCCCGCGCTCGTCGGTTAACTGAAAGGTTGTGGTTTGAGCCCACCCAGGGATGTGATTTTTTTTTTAATATAGTGTAATAATTCCATATGATAATTGCTTACATTCACCTATGCCAATACTCATCGTTACCCCTCATGTGGAGTCCATTTATGATTCTCCTAGAAACAAATAAAAAGTCCAGAACCAGGAAAGTAATCCAGGAAGTCAACAATTGAACAGAAACCAATAACAAAGTCAAGAAAAATGCCAGTCTAAAACCAGGTAAGGAATGCAGGGAGAAAAACAAAACACCAAGAGCATGGCACAACAAACATGTAGATCGGGTACAGACATCTGCTTAGTCTGTGGGTCTGCTGTGCAGCTGGAGTAGCAAAGGGAGATTGCAGTGCCCTCTGGTGGCGACATGATGGAACCATAACATTTAAGGGCATAATGAACGTCATCTTTGAAAGAATAAACGTCCAACCTGTAGAAGTATCAGGAATATTCAAGGAAAAGGGGAAACATAAAAGTAGAAATAATCTGAACATTTTGGCAAATAGAAAGAATTGTTAGTGTTTTTATTAGTTTTTATTAGTTCACAGTATTTGGTAAGGGACTTGATGTTGAGATAATAGCTGTGATGTTTGGGAAGGCAAGAACATATTGACCTGAATAATATTGACTCCTCAGTTATCAGTGAGGAGGAGAGCAGAGTAATGAAGCCAATTCATAGAGGGGGATTATTAGGAGGCCATGATTGGTAAGGGCCAATGGGAAATTTTGCCAGGACTCTATGTCACGATTATTAGTTCCCCCTCCTTAAGGGTGCTCCAGCCCTATCACTCAAGACTTTATTCTCTGCACCTGCTCCCTATTCCCAGCCCACCTTAAAAGCCAGGCGCTGACGCTCTTCGGGGCTCTGGATCTGATTTCCATATCGTGCGAGTCCGGGACCTGGAAGCGCCTGGTCCCGTTAAGGTTTTAACCTCTGTTCCCGTTCCCGTTCCCCATCCGCCGGTTCCGACCCGGCCTTCGTGGTTTTTAACTTGTTCTGATGGATCTTCTGGTTTTGGACTTACCCTTGTGTTTTGGATACTCCCTAAGGACTACTCTCTCGGATTGTTCGCCTCGGCCACACCTCCCCCGTGCACCAGCGCACCATGGACACGCCCCCCTGTCTTCTGCCCCGTATTCCTGCATGACGTTTCCCTAGTGTTTCCCCACTCCGTCGGATTGTGTCATCCGCATAGGGTCCGGAAAGAACTGTTCGTTACACTCCAGGGTTATACCCTTACTCTTTTCGAGAAATGTCCTGGGATTTTTTATGACCACAGAGAGTCAGGACCTCGGTTTAACGTCTCACTGTCACTATACTTGGGCATTAGGACCCACATGGACTGCAGGGTGAGCACCCCCTGTTGGCCCCACTAACACCTCTTCCAGCAGCAACCTTTTCCCAGGTACCCAGGCTCACAACTGCTTCAGTGGGTTGCCAGTGTGAGTAGCAGCATTGTTTATATTACAGGCGCCAAAAAGAAAAAGCATGAGGTGGAAGATGAGTGTGTGGGGCAGTGTGGATTGTCTCTGTCCTATCCAGATTAGGAATGAATGTGAAGAATAAAATATAATATTTTACTCTGTGATGGTTGTGGTCTTGGTGGAACAAGCACTTTCCTGTACTAGATATCTTACTCACAAAACCTGATGTATCTTTCTGTTTCTTTCTGGTAATGTTGCTCCAGTAATGGAACTTTTAGGCTAGATATATGATGTAGGATGTCGGAGGTGATATGTTAGCAGTCAAGAAGAACCTGTTGTGGTAATAGCTCTGTACAGACTGGTAATTGGCTGACAGACCTGGGACATGATAATATACAGGAATTCAGGCAGAGAGTCTTTCTCTATTTTAACAGAGCAGTGATTTGCTATTGTGAAGACTGAGTCTGTCCAGAGACTATTATATCCATTGAGACAGTAAAGCTCTTCGGTATCAGATGACTGTTCGACTAACAACGCTATAAAAACAATGCAGTATCGACCATGAAGATGTCTCAACAGCCGAAATGTTGTTTCTCTTTCTCTCCCGTTCATTTGCGGGATCAACATGCTGTAAACGAGTCACATGTTCACGGTGCTCCGGGATTTCTGTACGTCGGCTTGTTCAATGTGCTTTCCCCCGGTTGCCATGACGACAGGAGTCCAGCAGCCACGGAGCCCGTGAATCGTGTTTGCAGTGACACCGCGCTCTCGCGTTTGATAAAGTTATTTTAGACACTTCCCACCCTTTTCTGAATACAACAAATACGCAAACAAATACACAATTAAAATTAGGAAAAGCCACTGACAGGACAAACCGTGATAAGTAAAACATACTGATCACAGAACACGTACAGTAACTAAAAGGCTAAAACCGATGCGAGACCGTGTTTACCCTACTCGAGTAAATTACATTCACTGACTAAAACACAGCGAGTTCGGGGTTCCCAGTCCTGGTCCCTGGGTCGCCTGGCTCTAGGTTAGCTGTGTCCCAGGCTGATGGTTCAAGCTGTCTGTTTCACAGGCGACAGGTGCGTCTGTGTGAACCTGCGCCCAGGTGTGTCGCCTGCTGTCACTCAGAGCTGTCTGTCCCGCGCGCACAGGTCAGAAATAACCCCACCAAGGCGTTTTAGTGCTTTATCAACAAACTGTAATAACTTTTATTGTATACAGTATCTTTCCTGGGGCCTCTCATGATATCAGTTTGTATATAATTTCCCTATGTCGTTTTTTTTTTACCAGTAAAAACAGTATCTGCGATACACACAAGCAAATACACGGGCTTTCTGAGCACCGCCAACGTGTAAAATGAGTCTGACAGGTTACTGAAATCGAAAGTACTTGAGTGTTATGAAACACTGGCGTCCTCACCTGCACAATCACCTTCGCTTTGGTGTTTTAAGGGCTCTTTTTCTTTTTTAAGAGCTCGAATCAAACAGAGCAGGGGCATGATGATGCTGTTCGCGGCTCTGGTGGTTTTGGGTCTTCCAGGTCGCTGGAGGTGAGTCCTGCTGGTGCTTTTCCAGATGCACGAGTACTAAACTCGTGATAAAGGCTCGCTTTTTTATGTTTATGTATGGCTAAAGCTATACTTTAATCATTATTTTATTGTCGTCACTTAGTTTGCATCTGTACATTTCGGTTACAGCCTTGGGGGTCATTAATTATGATAATTATGATACGCTTTCCGTGAACAACAACAAAAACATAATTTCCTCTTCACGTCTCAATTCCATAGATTTAACGTACAAACAGGCCTGTTGTCATAAATGAGTGATTTCTAGCAATTTGTGTCTTGCCAGACTCACCTAGCTGGGTAATTTCATAAAGGTCCAAGGAAAGTGTGCTCATATTTGGAGCAAAAGTGTCTACAGCGCTGGAAATTGACAGACCTGAAAAGCTGGGAGAGGCAGTGACAAAAAGGCTTTATTTATATACATGAACTGATTTATGTTAAATCAGCTGATTTGGAATGAAAAAAAAATGCAAACAAACCATCTCTCCAGGACCACTGTTAATATAATATTATATTATATTATATAATACATTATATTATGTATTATATTATACATAATATAATGTATTATATTACATATAATACTGAATACACACCTGAAGAAGGCTCCACGGCCAAAACGTTGTGTTCTCTTTCTTCTTTTTTTCAGCATGGAATAAACCTATTACTTGTTCCTTTGCAATATAATATAATGTTGAGTGTGTCTGTATTAACCTCTCTTAATGCAGTGTAATGTCCAGTCAGTGTGTCTGTATGAACCCCTCTCTCTCAGGTCAGTGTTAATGTACTGGAGTGTCCAGTCAGTGTGTCTGTATGAACCCCTCTCTCTCTCAGTGCAGTGTTCATGTACTGGAGTGTCCAGTCAGTGTGTCTGTATTAACCCCCCTCTCTCTCAGTGCAGTGTTCATGTACTGGAGTGTCCAGTCAGTGTGTCTGTATGAACCCCTCTCTCTCTCAGTGCAGTGTACATGTACTGGAGTGTCCAGTCAGTGTGTGTGTATGAACCCCTCTCTCTCTCAGTGCAGTGTTCATGTACTGGAGTGTCCAGTCAGTGTGTCTGTATGAACCCCTCTCTCTCTCAGTGCAGTGTTCATGTCCTGGAGTGTCCAGTCAGTGTGTCTGTATGAACCCCTCTCTCTCTCAGTGCAGTGTTCATGTCCTGGAGTGTTCAGTCAGTGTGTGTGTATTAACCCCTCTCTCTCAGTGCAGTGTTCATGTCCTGGAGTGTCCAGTCAGTGTGTCTGTATTAACCCCTCTCTCTCAGTGCAATGTTCATGTACTGGAGTGTTCAGTCAGTGTGTGTGTATTAACCCCTCTCTCTCAGTGCAGTGTTAATATACTGGAGTGTCCAGTCAGTGTGTCTGTATGAACCCCTCTCTCTCAGTGCAGTTTTCATGTCCTGGAGTGTCCAGTCAGTGTGTCTGTATGAACCCCTCTCTCTCTCAGTGCAGTGTTTATGTCCTGGAGTGTCCAGTCAGTGTGTCTGTATTAACCCCTCTCTCTCAGTGCAGTGTTAATGTACTGGAGTGTCCAGTCAGTGTGTCTGTATTAACCCCTCTCTCTCAGTGCAGTGTTAATGTACTGGAGTGTACATACTGTGCAGTAAGTATTAACATACTATTTCTTTTTTTTCCAGAGAGACATATTTTGGTAGACTCATATATGGTTGAACTTGGTTCGGAACAGAATGGGAATTCCAGGGCTTAGTCTCTCTGGATGGGGAGCCCTTGATGGAGTACAGCAGTGGAATGAAGCGAGTCATGTTCAAGCAGGACTGGCTGAAGCAGGTCGCAGTAGGTTCTGCAAACCAATGCATTCTGGAGGAGCTTTTCTTCTTTGAAATGATGAAAGAGCTAAAAAACGTAACTGGTGGTGAGAGGAAAAACCTAATATTTTGTCACAAATATGTGATATTTTGTCCTCACATGTATAGAACTCTTTGTTGACACATAATGTTGATTGCCTGTGAATTGTGTATGTTATTTCTCTGGTGGTCTCTCAGGTGTTGAATAGAGATAACAGTGAAGCTCATTCTTGTCCATCTCTCAGGGGTTCATGTCCTGCAGAGGTTTGTGGGTTGCTCAAAGGATGAGAAAGGAAGGGTGGAATCATTCGACTGGATTGGGTACGATGGGGAGGACATGCTCGAGTTCGACAGCTTCAACACCCAGTGGGTGAATCTCTCTCCAATCCACCAGTCTCTCAAGATGCACATGGACCGCTACCTGAAGTTTAGGGGACATCACTCAGGTGAGTGTGTGAAAGGAAATTGTGCCAAAATATGGGCCAGGACTTAGGTGTGCATAAATGTGCCAGTAGCCACATCACCCTGTAACTCACAACTAACAATCCCCTGAAGCTCAGCAGGCATGAGCCTGGCCAGTACCTGGATAGGAGACCTCCTGGTAAAGTTAAGGTTGCTGCTGGAAGAGGTGTTAGGGGGGACAGTAGGAGATGCTGACTCTATGGTCTGGGTGGGCCCTAATGCCCCAATATAGTGATGATTGTGAAAAGGCACTGTCCTTCAGATGACATGTAAAACCAAGGTCCTGACACTCTTTTGTCATACAAAATCCCAGGGCATCTCTTGAAAAGAGTAGGGGTGTTACCCTGGTTTCCTGGTCAAAAAATGTCCCATTGGCCTTTATCCATCATGGCCTCCTAAAACTCCACATTTATGAACTGGCTTCATCACTCTGTTCTCCTCCCCACTGACAGCTGGTATGAGGGGAGTGTTCTGGCACACTACGGCTGACTTTGCATTGTCCAGGTGGGGGCTACACTTTGGTGGTGGTGTGGAGGGGAGTCCCCATTACTTGTAAAGTGCTATGAGTGGAGTATCCAGAAAAGTGCGACATAAGCGTAATTATAGAGGGAGTGTGCTTTGGGTCTAGAGTTTTAAGGAGCCTCTACCCTCTTGACCCTGTCTGTTTAAAATGTAGTTTCCTCTATGCAGGAAGAGAACTATAAGTCCCAAGATACCTTGGGGGGAAACAGCCTGCTCATTTTTGTTCTGAGCTGTGAGGAATTATCCGTCTTCTCTCTGGCTCCAAAGGTGGTGGCTTACAAGTCGGGGCCTTTTGTTTGAAGAGAACCTGAGAGACAGTCTAGCTTTTGGTGATGGTTTATTTTAGACTCTAGAGAGGACAAAGTGAGTAATACTGAAGAAGTTGCTCATATTATTCCTCCTTAAAATAGGGAGCTGTGTTTTTATTTTTGGTTGGTTTTACATATGGTTTTGTAAAGCTCTCAAGGCTGATGTACTTTACTGACCCTTCTCTGGTAATACAATGTTAAGATCCTTGTTGGTTGTGACCCAGCGAACTCTGAAATTATTCCAGAATAAACAGATAAGAAGCATGTTTGTGTTCAGTCAGTGTGTCTATATTAAAACCTCTCTTTAAGTGTAGTTGTAATGTACTGGAGTGTCCAGTCAAAGTCTGTATTAACCCCCTCTCTCTCAGTGCAGTGTTAATGTACTGGAGTGTCCAGGCAGTGGGTCTCATTAATCCATGTCTTTCAGTCTTTCCTCAGGTGTTTGTCTCTGCCAAGCAAACGGGATTCTTTCAGACTCTCTATCTCTCCTGTCTGGTCACTGGTTTCTACCCTGGAGACATAGTGGTCAGTCTGTCCAGGAATGGAGAGAACGAGACAGAGGAGGTGCAGTCTAGTGGGATCAGACCCAACGGTGACGCCACCTTCCAGCTGAGGAAGACTGTGGAGATCAGAGCCAGTGAGAGAGAGGAGTACAGATGTACTGTTATTCACCGTAGCTCCAAATACAATGTTACATTGACATGGGGTACGTCACTGGAACTCTTCAGATTATATTGTACTAATTCTGCACTGAAGCTCTCCAGTCTCCTGTGCTATAGACATTGACACACTGTATAACTCTGTGCTGTGTGTGTTGTCAGGTGGATCCGAGTCCCAAGATCCCAGAGTTGCCATCAGTGTAGCTGCAACTGCAGTTTGCTTGGTACTGCAACAGGAGCGGTTTGCATTCTTCTCTGGAAGAGGAAGATGGGTAAGAGTTCATTGCCAGTTTACACATAGCAAGTACTGCACTGTCACTTCACATTACAGTATCTGTCACTCATACTGTCAGTGCTGTCTCTCTGTATTCTGGATGTGTAGTTCAGTATTATAGAATGGTCTAGGGTCACACATGAGAAGTGCCTCTCTGTATGACAGTGATATTGGACTGTATTAATATAGTACACAAATATGAATTTAGAGATTCAAAGTTACAAAACTCCTGGTGACTGTGTTGTCTGCAGACTAAATAACATGACTTACTGCTTCATTCCCAGGTAGAGAGATGCTGAGTAAAAAAGTCTCAGTCCCCCAGTGGACAGTGGAGACTCAGGTGAGACTCTGCTGAAAGGGGGAGGGTGATGGGAAGGGTCTGTGGGAGCGGTGATGGCCAGTGTGTGTCTGTATTTGTTGGTGGTCAGGAGCAGGTGGCTGTGGGAGCAGTGATGGCCAGTGTGTCTGTTGTTGTTGTTTGTCAGTAGTCAGTGTCTGTGGGATCGGTGATGGCCAGTGTGTGTGTTGTTGTTGTTGGTCAATAGTCAGTGGCTGTGGGAGCAGTGATGGTCAGTGTGTCTGGTGTTGTTGTTCGGTAGTCAGAGTGTGTAAGCAGTGATGGCCAGTGTGTGTCTGTTATTGTTCAGGAGTCAGTCTGTGTGGGAGCGGTGATTGCCGGTGTGTCTGTTGTTGTTGGTCAGTAGTTGTGGCTGTGGGAGCGGTGATGGCCGGTGTGTCTGTTGTTGTTGTTCAGTAGTCGATGGCTGTGGGAGCAGTGATGGTCAGTGTGTCTGTTGTTGTTGTTTGTCAGTAGCCTGTGGCTGTGGGAGCGGTGATGGTCAGTGTGTCTGTTGTTGTTGGTCAGTAGTTGTGGCTGTGGGAGCGGTGATGGCCGGTGTGTCTGTTGTTGTTGTTCAGTAGTCTGTGGCTGTGGGAGCAGTGATGGTCAATGTGTCTGTTGTTGTTGTTGGTCAGTAGTCAGTGTCTGTGGGAGTGGTGATGGTCAGTGTGTCTGTTGTTGTTGTTGGTCAGTAGTCGGTGGCTGTGGGAGCAGTTATGGTCAGTGTGTCTGTTGTTATTGTTGTTGGCAGTGGTCAGGAGTCTGTGGCTATGGGAGCAGTGATGGCCAGTGTGTCTGTTGTTGTTGTTGGTCAGTAGTCAGTCTCTGTGGGATTGGTGATGGCCAATGTGTCTGTTCTTGTTGTTGGTGGTCAGTAGTCGTTGGCTGTGGGAGCAGTGATGGTCAGTGTGTCTGATGTTGATGTTGTTGGTCAGTAGTCAGTGTCTGTGGGAGTGGTGATGGTCAGTGTGTCTGTTGTTGTTGTTGGTCAGGAGTCGGTGGCTGTGGGATTGGTGATGGCCAGTGTGTCTGTTGTTGGTCTTTCAGGTGTTTCTTCACACATCAGTTCGGAGGGGAGTACCAGTTCCTGTGTGACAGATAGAGGAGCTTGCGATCACGCTGAAGAATTTGACCCCATGCTGCAACCTAAAAGCCAGAAGCTAAACAGTGATGTTGAGACAAAGCAAATAAGGAGGTTTAGAAGAAGAAGGTTTATATGTTGAGGAAATTAATTATGCACCTGCTTTCAGCCTAACCTGAAGCCCAATGTGAAAGACAGGAAGTGCATATTGGGATCACTTCCTGTATTACTCTTGATAGTTTACGGATGCTGCTCATTCCAGCTTTCACTCATATCTTGGTTTAACTTAGCAACCTCCAGTTTAAACCAAAACCAGCTTTGAAAAAGGACGACACTAAGGGTAGTGAAACCTCTTTCCTGCACTATAGCATCTTAACATTAAAGTCTTATAAAGAACAAATAAACATCTTCCATGTACAGATATTAATTTTTAATGAGTGGATTGAGTAGGATGCTGTTTAAAAAAGATTTAGCATGTTTTCCCAAGCCTGTGGCCTGCGCTGTAGCTCAGAAAGGCACAGATTATCTCCTCCATAGCCTAAACTCAACATGCAGCCTCCCATCCTCCCTCAGTCAAGGAGCTTAAAATTGAAAGAACTTGTTTTCCACTGGCTGATGTCCGAGTTGAGCAAGGTGCGCTCTGTAAAAGTGACATTCCCATTTGAGTCAATGAGGATCACGGTGTTAGTCCTGCAAAACAGAGGAAAGGAAAAATAGTAATATAACTTAATTATATTAATTAAATCACATTAAATGCACCAAATGCACATTAAATGCACCAAGAAGAGAATCTGAGAACTAAATGCATGTTTCTCAGCTCTCAAAAGCCTTTCTAGTCTGTCTGTTTGAGAATTTTGCAGGAATATGTTTTGAAACTTTTATTGTAATACTTTTTCTAACCAAGGTCTTCAATAAAATAAATCAGACTTTAATATTTGAGGCTTGCAAGCAATGCTAAATGTTAATGACTGAGTAATGGTTTACTAGATGCTTCTCTACTTGCACTATGAACCTCAGGAGTGAAGACTTGATTTAAAGTGTTTGCTGTCGAAAGGGAACAGTTTAAAGTGAAGAGTGAACAGGGTGCACAGTGTTTTGTTTGATATGGAAGGTTGGTGATGGGAGAGAGGTGGAGGTGGGGCTGGACAGGAGATGTCAGAATGGCGGGAAGTTTGGGTGAGGCTGTGCAAGTACTGAGTGCCCTGTAAACAGATATCTGAGATAGCTACTGTTGTGGAATTTTATCAAAGAAGAGCCAGGAGAGGTGTTCTCATTCACTCAGTAAGGTCTTTATTCATATTTGCAATATGGGAAAAAGCAATCACTGAGAAGTGAAGGCTGATTCAAAAGCAAGCAAGGAGAACCCCTTGTTTTATATCCTTTTTTAAGCTGACGCTACACTTTAAGGACAGGCGAAGCAGTAATTTTCCATTCCTTATAGGTTTCTGCTTCAAGCAAAGAAGAGCAGTTAATAAAATAGTTTATCATACTCCCTTCTTCAAGCAACAGAAATAAACATTATTAAAACATCCAGTGCCCTTGATGAGTTTGGTGCTATCACACTTTGTTCTAAGTATCTAGCTGCTTCTGCAGCACAGCTCTGTCCGTAAACAACATTTTTAGGATAAAACATTTTTTCTCAGTAACTTTCCATTACACTACAGCATGCAACTGGGAGAGAGTCACTGTGCCAGGGCTCTGGGATTTAATATAGGTCTCAATCACAGAAGAGAGGTAATACATTTTACCAGGTGAGAGAGTCATTGTCTCAAGGTGAAACTGTCTTCGAGGGTAGTTGCATCCAAAATACAATGGAAACTATCACATTTAAGCTTTTTTTTTGGATCGAGAAGACGATCATGGTGAGACTCAAAACATACCTGTGTTTTCTTCTTTCGAGAATGAGTGGATTATTGAGGTGCAAAAGTATTGGTTCCAAATAAAAAATCCACTCCTGTCACTGTTTATCCTTTGATAGATTCTTCAAATCCTTCCTCTGAACGTTGATATTTAGTGATAATATCATACAAATTGTGGTTTTCTCTTATTCGCCAATTTTATTACAATAACAGCCTATTTTACAATTGTATTGGATGTTACAAAATATTGAATAGCATTTGTCTTTAGATTCACATTAAAAGTAAGATAAATATGCCAAAAGATTATAATAGAACTCTACAGTCCTAACCTAATGACACCAGCGATCTGTCGTTTTTACTTGTCAAGTTCTCTAACAAATCTGCACTGTATTTTTAAAATATCTTAGCTGAGGAGACAAAAGGAGTATAAATGAATTCTTCCGCCACCCACTCAATGAATATTTGCATTAAACTATGACCTATGTTGTCCATGATGATAAATTCTGTACAACAAGACGGAAAGAAAGGCACCACTGTGAGTGGAGTTTCACTTCATGACATCATCAGTAGGCAGTGAGTCAATAGAGGGGGAGTCATCCCACTGTTATCCTTATCCATGATCAAGAGTCTCACCCCCTGCTTTACGCTGTCCCTAGTGGTGATCTGTAGACAGTGTGTCTTCCACCTCACCCACCTCCTGAGGCAATAATCTTGAATAAACAGAGGGCTGGAGGCCCAGCCCGGCTCCTGTCTCTCTCCCCTTGGGGACGGGAGATTTTCTCAGAACCATGTTGAGGTGAAATGGGAGTGGGATGACGCAGGTGTCTTGGAGAGGTGAGTCGCCCCAGCCCCTGCGTACCTCAGTGTGATTCAAGCAAGGGGGAGGGGTTTAAGGGATTTACCAATCCCGCGTATGCACCCTCTGATTCAAAGTCAGGCAGGACTTCATTGTACAGCGCCAGGCAGTCCAGCTGGATAGATGATATCATGTTCTGAGCCCAGGTCCGCACCCGTATCTCCTCCTCCTGGAGCAGCCCCTCCAGCTCGACCTGCAGGCCCTCCCTGAGCCACCACAGGGCCGCTGGGGTCAGGCCCGGGTGAGCAGGTGTACCAGGGGGTGTGTGAGAGGGCGAGCAATGGGGTATGTGGGCTGCCAAGGAGGAGGTCCATGCCCTGTCCTTCTGCAGATCCCTCTCCGGGCCCTTAGGGTAGTTCCACAGCTGGGTCTCGGTCTCCTGCCTGGTGATTGGCTGGCTGGCCTGAGGGGACAGGGGCACAGAGAGGGCATGAGGAGGACAGAGAGAAAACTGAGAGGGTCTCCAGGAGGACCAAGCCCTGCCCCTGGTCTCCCAGCAATCACAGTCACCATCATTGCAGCTGAAACCAAACTTTTGACAGACGTCACAGACATATCAGGCTCACAGACTTGCAGCTCTCGGCTGCTCGGGGTGAGACGCAGGGGGAGTCTGCTCCCTCTTCCTCTGACAGTCCTATCAGATGACAGCGAGCTGACCTGATCCAACCCCACCTTCCCTTTCACACTCAGCCACACACAGGCATGACTGTGTCACCATCATCAACACCTCCACCATTATAATCTCCACTATCTTCGTCACCATCATCTTCATCATGACAATCATCATGTCCACCATCATCATCATCAACACCTTTCCATCAACATCATCATAATAACCACCTTCATTATCTACAATACGATCTGCATCACCATCATCATCCTGAGCAGAACACACTGCTCAGAGCCTCAGTATCGGTTGCCCCTCTCCGGCCTTTCAGGGTCACGTCCACCTCTGTCAAGACCTGTCAGCAAGTTGACTGCTTTAGTCTCACCAGCAGAAGCCAACCAAGTTTGTGTCTCAGTACAGGTTTATTCTTAGTCTAACAGTATTAATACAGTATTCTTTACATAGAGGAGGGTGGGGGTGTGGAACCAGCTGTCTAGCCATGTTGTTGAAGCCGATAGGGTGGCTTATCTTAAGAGAGAGCTGGATGAGACCCTACAGTCAGGACAGGAGGCACTACTGTATGTAGAGGGTGGTGGGTGTGTGGAACAAGCTATCCAACCATGTTGTTGAAGCCAATACTCACGTTCCTGTGGGATCTGCCCCAGGTCTCGGTGTGACACCCTTCTCTCTGCTTGGCCATTCCTCTCTCGACTTGAGCGAGTTTCTCCAGGCGGTGCTGGGGAGGAGAAAACAAAGTTACCAGCCAGTCACACAAACACACATCATCATCATGGGCCAAGATGACCCTACATGACAGTGGCCTCGATCCAGAAGCAGTGTCCAGCCCTCAGCTATCCAGCTTCATGATCCCCAACATCCCTGTCGAGACCTGTTGAGGGGCCAGTTCTGCTAGACCAGGGGTCTCAAGCCCAATCACAATCCCTGGAGAGCCAGGTGCATCTCTAGGTTTTCTTTCCAAACGGGGCTAGCCAATTAAACAATTAATCTAATTATTTTCATAAGAAGATGTGGAAATAATGTGTTTAATAATATATTTTGATGTCTCTCACTGTTGAAGACTCAAAATATTCAAGGCACAGTTGGATATTTAAGGTCTGGATAAAGGTACAGTATTAGAATATGTTTTGTTTAATTAAAAAATGAGATCAACTTTGTAACCAAGACCTCTGGGCAGGAAACCAGATGATGCACCAGACCCTCTAGGAATGGAGTTTGAGACATGCTCACCCTCTCTCACACACAACCTCACACACACTCACCCTCTCACTACTACTACTACTACTACTACTACTACTACTACTACTACTACTACTAATAATAATAATAATAATAATAATAATAATAATAATAATAATAATAATAATGCAGACTTGCTTTTCTTGGGGTCTTGGGTCTGGCTCCTGTGTTGGCTGAGTCTGCTGTTACCTCCTTCCTGATCTGGGGATGTCAGACACAGTTCTGTTACAGACACGGGCTGGACTAGACTCACAAGCACACACACCCACAGACACACACTCCCACACACTAACATACACGCAGATGCACACACTGTCAGGTAGAGTCTTTCTCCTCCTCAAGAGAAGACAACAGAGCCCTGCTACTGCGATGAGCTTTAATTTCAGAAGGAGAAAGAAGAGGAAGAATCACAATATGAAGAAGACCAGCAGTGGACTCACAGCTCTCTGGGTCCGGGGCCTGACTCTCAAACTTGTCTCCAGTCTCTGGTGGGTTCTTCTCTGTTTACCTCTGTTGACATCTGTGGACAGGACAGTTCAGTTAGACAAACAAGTTCGACCAGACTTCACTCTCATAGTCAATCAATCAATCAATCAATCAATTTTTTTCTTATATTTTGCCTTTTAATCCAGAACATCAAAGCACTTTACAAAACATACTGTATACTGTATTCTAAGTATCATATAAAAACAGAGCACTCACAGCTCTCTGGACGTTGGTCTGGAATCTAGAAAGTGGTTCCATTCTCAGGCGACTCTGGACCTCAACACCTGTTGATGGGTCACTTCTGTCAGACACACAAGTGGAGCCCAAGCCCACCTACACACACACTCACACACACTGACAGATATACACCCACACAATCACACACATTATCACACACTGACAGACACCCACCCACACATATTCACACACAGACATTACACACACACAGACATTACACACACTCACAGACACACATTCACACACTGACAGACACACACACAGACACAACACACACTCACAGACACGACATACATTTATACACACAATCAGACACTCACACACATACTCGCACACATTCACAGACACACACATAGACTACAAATACTTATAGACACACACCAACACACACACACAAAAACACACACACTCATAACTACAAATACAGTATAACTAACACTAACACAAATGCCACTAACATTAAAACAGTAACACTATCACTAAGAGTTACACTATCATTATCACTGACACAAACTACTACTACACTACTAATACTAATAATAACAGTAATGCTATCACTAAAACTAACATGACTACTAGTGTAAATACTCTAACAGTAACTCTATAATTATAACTAATATTAACATGAATACTGGCATCAAAACTATCAGGAGCGCAATCACCATTAATACTGACATGAACACTAGCATTAATATTAAAGCTACCGATTGTACTCTCACTAATATTAAATATGAATACACTCGCATTAGTATTAGTCCGTGACGTCAAACCACTCTTTGTGACGAAGGTGAGACACCTAGTCGGACACAGTGATGTGGCACGTGTCGCCGTGGTTACCATACTTATAATTTATAAACGGTGGGAAAAATGCATTTAAACTGTTACCTACACAAATTTATCAACTTGGAATATAATTTTCAAGCTCTAGAATACAATTTCTAAACAATCATTTGAATAATCATTCTTTAATTTGGGATTGAACATTATGAACACTAAACGCACAATGGTATTTGATCGATACAGGCTGTATTGACTGTTTTCTAGATATTTAAATAATTTAAAGAAAGAAAAGAATCAGTACTCACCAATCGGTGCAGTTAATTGATGAATCTAAGGTTTTTTAGTTGAATTAATTGGTTGTCGATGGATAAGTGATCAATATCTCTCCTCCGTGCTCTCATTGCTCCTCCCGCGGTCTCGCTCTCTGATCCCGGCGCTCTGGCTGGTGTCTGTGACGTCACAGCGCTCTTTCTGACAGAAAGAGACTCCTGTCCAGAGGCCGGGGGGCTTTTCTTACAGATATACTGTAACATCTCCAAAAGAAAAAACACCAGGCTGTGTAGAGGGGCGATTCATAACAGCTGGAGAAGGAGACCGACAAACCGAGGAATACAATTTATTAAACAAAAAAATAGTTTACTTCACAGATTAATGCGTTGTAAAGCATACTCCCGTAGAGCAGAACAGAAAGGGCACAAATCCCTGTAAAAAGCGCTTTTAAGCGTTTTACACGAATCTCCACAAAACAGAAGCCAGGAGGATCAGACTCCTGATCCTGGAGGTTGAAGAGTATCTCCTGGTTTTATTTCCACTCGAGCTCTCAGTTCCTCAGCCAGTTTGGTGATTTAATTAACTGTATAACTGTTATCAGACTCTGTTTAACTGTATATACGACTCCGTGAGAGACGTGTGGGAGACGCTGGAATCATACACAGACAGGTCTTCTGTGTGATCTGAGTCCCACTGCTCAGAGGTACAGACTGGTCAACTGGTCACTATTGTAGACAAGACCATCGGTCTGCTGCTGCTGATAATCATATTACACTTATAAGAGTAGCAATACTGCTGTTCATTAAATCAGTAAAAATAATAATAAGAGATAAACACATATTGCTCAATTTTCAGTCAAACACTTCTGACAGAGGGATGGAGGCTGACTTACAGTAAAGACAATGAATCAGGGCAGTAATACTGAGGGGCTGGAGGTTCTGGAAAGGGTTAATAGAAGCTTCTTGATTCTGATCTGGAACAGAGCCCACAGCTGCCAGATCAGTGACCCCTGAGCCCAGTTCACAGAGAGGAGAACCAGGAGCTCTTCTCTGTCTCTAAGAGGCTGTGAGGAAGGAGAAAAGGGGGAGATGTGACCTGAGTCCAGGCTGTTCTGTCTGATATTATTCATGTAGCAGCACTGATTGTCTGAATGTCCTCTGGTTCTGGATTGTCATGATAAAGAGAAGGATGGAGATGAGCTTCTGTCTGTTCAGGAGGTAAAAGTTTGGGTAAAGTACTAAGGGACTCAGAGCTCTGTGTGTGAGTCTGAGCTGTGAATCTGACTGAGAGGAGATACTTTTTTTTATTCTGCCTCTGAGAAGTCTTTTCCTTTGCCAAGCAATGTTCCATCCCCTTCAGATACTCTGCACAGACTGTCAGAGTAAGCAGAGAGGAGAGAGAGATGGACAGATAAGAGCACACACTGCGAGAGAGACAGGAAGGGGGAGAGAGAGGAGAAGGAGCAGGAAGACAGTGCAGGTGTTCAACCACACTGTGACCACAGGAGACAGGAGGCTTTTCTCAGCTGCTGAGGAGCTCAGTGCTCATGGCCACTCAGGCTCAGAGGCTCTCGCAGCAGTCAGGTCTGAGAGCGTCTCCTCATACTGACACTGGAGCTCTGAGAGTCAGCCTCCATTCTGACAGGAACAGACCCTCCTATTCAGCCCTGAGAGACACACTGAGAGAGCTGTGTGGGGAGAAGACCTGTCACCCTGTAGAGCTCTGAACACTGGACTCTCCTGTGTCTCCCTGTGCAGCACTAGAGCTATGAACACTGGAATCCCTGTGTGTCTCCCTGTACAGCTCAGCTCTCAGCTGCCTCATCACACTGACACCCACAGCCTCACAGTACAGCCTGGCTTCCTGTGCTGGAAGAGCTCGGAGGAGCAAAAACCACAGACTCACTGCAGAGCCTGACCTGTAGCTCCAGTGAAGCTCTACCTTAAATCGCCGCTGTATTAACAAGGACTGAACTTTTTTTCATAATTTTGTTGCTTTTTCAAATTTGAAACTGACTCCTGCTGCTGCAGCTATTATGGTGAAGCTGTAACACAAGAACTCTGCTATATTGAACAGGAGAGTTTAAATACAGCATAACTGCTAATACTACTACTGCTACCACAACTGCTGCTGCCACTGATACTACCATATTCAGGACACCAGTCACTGGACACTGCCTGACACAGACAGCAAGACAGGACCATATTCAGGACACCAGTCACTGGACACTGCCTGACACAGACAGCAAGACAGAACCACGTTCTAGACACTTCCTGATACAGACAGCAAGAATTACAGGACCATATATACATAATTGATTATCTTGATACTGATTTTCAATTATAATACTTGTCTAGAACTGCAAAGATTTTTTTTTGTTTAATATCTGATCTCTTCCTGCCCCTGTAGCACCTGCGGCCCTGCTGTCTGTATCTGTATCTGTGTTTCCTCTAGTGAGACAGGAGAGCTGCTCCTGTCTCTCCTCTCCTCCGCGCTGCTGGGAGTGTCTTCAGGGAGAGGAAACAGTGATGTGTCTCTGATATATATGGAGAAGACTGAAAGGGCCCTGTGTGATTGGCGTCCCGCCTGTGTGAGAGGTTCCTGCTGTCAGTCTGAAAAGGCAGTGCTGTGTGTGATTGGCGGGGCGGGGGGCTGTGTTGTTACTGGGGGTCCGGGGTGCGGAGCAGCAGCTCAGTTGCCCTGTGGGCTCAGGGGTGAAGACAGGGGTCTCAGCTGCACTCTGTCCTGATGACAATGGAGAGCTGCCTGTCCATCTTCTCTCTCGCTGTCCTGGTGCTGCACAGCTCAGCCAGTAAGTGACCAGTCTTCTCCTGTCCAGACAGACAGACAACAACTGGAATTAAATTAAGTAAAGTTTTGATGTAAATGGAGCAATAAGTGGGTTGAACAATTTTTAAAAGTTAATTTTACATTCAGTTTGTGGGTATTCATAAAAAATATTATAACTGTATTTTATCTTGGTCTGTAAGTAAGGAAATATAATTAGTTGTGTCTAAATATAATTAGTTGCTTTTAATTTTTATTGGATTTTATTAAAATATTCTTAAGATTTCTAAACATTATATAATAATAATGTTATAGATGGATAGAGCAGAAGCTGGCCATTATCACCCTCTATTGATAATTTGTGAAAACATGGAGTGTATAAAATCTTTAAAAAGTTATTTAACTTACTTGTTACTGTAATAATAAACTTTATATATAAGTGATAATTTGAGTGATATGCTGTGACATGTGAAAAAGTCTTCATCTATTCGAAAACAAAAAAAGTGTGAGCAATAAAAAATGTTTCTAGAATAATATCATATTATACAGGATGATTCAGAAATACCCTGGGTTGTTTATTATTTTATTGTGTTCAATTCTGACTCCTCTGTATTGTCTTATTACAGACTGGTGCATTAATAGAGATACACGTGTTTTTAAATAGTGAATTATATTTGTGACTCATATTAAATTATTACAGACTGATGAATTAATAGATATACAGTAAATGTGTTATTACCACCTAAAGTGTTTATGCTAGAGAAATAAGACTGGAGTTTTAATGCTGCCATTATATCTTTGGTGTATTCAGACAGTCCAGGTTTCTATCGTTAGGCTGTGTGATATTCAGTTGCTGTGAAAACAAGTAGTTCCTCTAGGTGTTATAAGAATATGTGTTCCAATATGATAGGAAGTTATGAGTGTGAATTCTTCATTTTAAAGACTTACAATTACATTTTGAAAATGTAAAACATTTTCAGTCATAGGACAATTAGCTCTTGTATTTTTATAGTATTAAAATAAAACTGATATATGTATTACCTGGTTCATAAAGACCAGGTTTGCTTGTTTTCACATTGAAAAGGACAGGCTGATAAAAGTTACATTCTTTATTGCTTTATAAGTTATAAAATGAAAAATATTAACACAATTGTGAAAATTCTTAGTATTGTAGGTGTATTATTATTAACTGGGGTCTCATCAGAAACTGAGGTGTAACATTAATAATTTAACAACTACAAGACATTGTGGCATTACAGCAAGAATTAAAAAATGGTAGTTGTGTTTTGTGTTTATACAGGATTTGTCTATTATTTAACAGCTAAATAACTTATTTTGTGTTTTTAGGTTAGTTATCTAATGACAGGTTTTTTTTTGTAAATTGTGAAGTTTTAATAAGAATGCTTTATTGTTTTTGACTACATTCGAAATCTGAAATTATTATCAAATGCAATTATATAAGTATGAGTTATACAAATTAAATATTTAATTACATGTTATCATACAAATGCAATATTTAAAAAATAATTCGTAATCACAGGACTCAAGTTTAGATTTTTGAGCAGTTGCTCAGGACAACATCATAATAAATGTATCTGTGCCTATATGTTAAACCTGTCTGGTATTTTTGAAAAATGTTGTTCTTTAATATAATTTAATCTGATGATCATGTGTTAAGTTTAGATGTTGGCAGGTAAAGGCTAGAAAATCATTGTCAATAATTCATATACAGACAATGGGAATATACACCTCACACACATTTCAGCACAACATGTGAAGTACCTGTCAGCCTCTGACCACTGTTGTGACCACAGGTCCCAGTAACACAGAAACACTGGTCCCAGGACTTGGAAGCCACAGAGTTAGTACAGTGTCCAGTACAGTGACCACAGTCTCCTGGAACCCAGGACCAGCCATCTGAGGTTCTACAGTTATTACAGCCACTGCCCGCTGTAGTGACTACAGCATGCAGAAGTGCTTTTCTGTTTAATTTAAAACTCAGCTTTATGGATATTCCTTAAAATTATAATTGATTTTATTCTGGTGCTATAAATAAGGAAAAATAATAAACAATTTGCAGTATTAACAAGAATTTCACCTCTACAATTAATCATAATATTAATTCAGCTTATATGTTTTTTAAACTATTTTCTATTAATGCTGTATTAATAGTTTTATATGCAGTTATACACTATTACACACAACACAGACTAAGGATAATGTTTTTTAAGTACTAACATATAATTATTATAACTATTAATATTGTAGATATTTAGCAACCTTATCACAAATGTTGTACAACTTGACAATCCCTTATCTATTACCACAATAATAAAATACAAAATTTTGGTTGTAATTTGGGTCATGTGCTAGGAAATTTTCCCATTTGCAAACAAAATGGAATATAAATGTTTTAACAATAATACAACATCTTCAAAATATTTACCAGGGGTTGTTTATTTCATTGTGCTCAATTCTGCCCTCTCTAACAGGTATAATAACAGACTAGTGTATTAACAGAGATCAGTGTGTTTTTAAACACTGTTACTCCCTGATCATTCAAACTCTGAAAGAGCTCAAAGTCCCGCGCCTGGGTTTCAATTATATCTCCTGCTGCAGATTTTCCATCTTTCTGCAGCATTACACTTCACATATTGCAGCACAAGTTGTGAAGCATCCATCTATTAAGAAAATATTTTTATTGATTCCGTTTTGGATTTTATAACTTATTTTCAATGTAGACCATTAAAAAGACTTATCAGTGTTTAAATCAGTGTCTGATACAGACATGTGGTCAGTGTGCACTGCTAAGTACATGTGGGGCCTGAGACCCAGATACACCAGATACACCAAACCTGGTTTCAGTCATTCAGCCTTCTGACACCACAGCCACTGTCCACTGTACTGACCACAGCTTCCAGAAACCCAGAACACCATCATTACAGTCATTGTCCACTATACTGACCACAGCTCCCAGAAACACAGGAACATCGTCATTACAACCACTGTCCACTCTGACCACAGCTTCTAGAAACACAGGAACACAGTAATTACAGCCACTGACCACTGTACTGACCACAGCTTCTAGAAACACAGGAGCACAGTCATTACAGCAACTGACCAATATACTGACCAATATACTGACCACAGCTTCTAGAAACTGAAGGACATGGTCTTTACAGGTCTTTACAGCCATTGTACACTTTACAGCCATTGTCCACTCTACTGACCACAGCTTCCTCAAACACAGGAAGACCATCATTACAGCCAACTGACCACTTCCAGAAACACAGGAGCACAATCATTACAGCCACTGTCCTGACCACATTTTCCAGAAACACAGGAACACCGTAATTACAGCTACTGACCACTGTACTGACCACAACTCCCAGAAACACAGGAACACACTCATTACAGCCACTGACCACTGTACTAACCACAGCTTTTAGAAACACATGAGCACAGTCTTTACAGCCACTGTCCACTGTAGTAACCATAGCAGAACAGCCCTCTGCAGTCACACAGTGATATGGACAGAGAGATATATAACAGGATCTGGACACAGGTGTGTGGAGGGAGAGGTAAGATGGCTGCTGGTGGACTTAATGTCACTCCACTGTCTCTTGTTCCCCATGGGAGAGACTAGCAATCCAATCAAACAGGTAAAACCAAATAAAAATTCCAGGTGTATTTCTAAAATGTCTTAATATAAAAATATCCTGTAGACATGGTGATAGGGATTGTTTCTCTCTCTCCGCAGGCAGTGCTGATGTGAGGCTGATGAATGGTGCCAGTCCCTGTGAGGGGACAGTGGAGGTGTATCATGATGGAGAGTGGGGGACAGTAGCTGACTTTGGCTGGGATCTGGATGATGCTGCAGTGGTGTGCAGACAGCTGGGCTGTGGATCTGCTGTATCAGCACCAGGAGGAGCTCACTTCGGACCAGGGTCTGGATCAGTCCTGTTGGGTGGGGTTTCCTGCGCTGAGGGACTGTCGAAACATTGAAGTGAAAGACTGGGGCTTGAGTCATGACTCTGATGCTGGAGTGAGGTGTTCAGGTAAGAGACAGAGACTCTCTCCAGTCTCCAGCTTGAGGACAATGAAAACTCCTCCACTGATCTAGAGTCCATCATCATGATCCATTTAATTAAAACTAAATAAATTAAAATCTAGTATTGATAATATGATGATAATAATAATTAAAAGCAATATACGTTATAAACATATTATATTAAATTTATATATTAATTTAAGTGTGTCTTTTTTCTGTGTTTCCTCTGTGTTTATGTAGCAGGACAACAGGAAGTGTCTTCCTGTAGCTCATCCTCTCTCTCCAGGCACTTCAGTGTTGTTCAGTGTTGTTCAGTTTAAACAGGCAGGCTGTGCTCAGTGAGTCTGTATCTACTTCACTTTGTCTTTACTGTTTTAGCACTGGTGAAGTGACAATCTGCTGTGGTTCCACTGTGCTGTTGGGTGAAATGCCTTTTCATTTTCAGGTGTTTTAATGGTATTTTGGTGTCAGTGTCAGTGGATCTGGTCAGTTTCAGGTGTGTTTAAATGGTATGTTGGTGTCAGTGTCAGTGGATCTGGTCAGTTTCAGGTGTGTTTTAATGGTATGTTGGTGTCAGTGTCAGTGGATCTGGTCAGTTTCAGGTGTGTTTAAATGGTATGTTGGTGTCAGTGTCAGTGGATCTGGTCAGTTTCAGGTGTGTTTAAATGGTATGTTGGTGTCAGTGTCAGTGGATCTGGTCAGTTTCAGGTGTGTTTTAATGGTATGTTGGTGTCAGTGTCAGTGGATCTGGTCAGTTTCAGGTGTGTTTAAATGGTATGTTGGTGTCAGTGTCAGTGGATCTGGTCAGTTTCAGGTGTGTTTAAATGGTGTGTTGGTGTCGGTGTCAGTGGATCTGGTCAGTCTCAGGTGTGTTTTAATGGTACATTGGTGTCAGTGTCAGTGGATATGGTCAGTCTCAGGTGTGTTTTAATGGTATGTTGGTGTCAGTGTCAGTGGATCTGGTCAGTCTCAGGTGTGTTTTAATGGTATGTTGGTGTCAGTGTCAGTGGATCTGGTCAGTTTCAGGTGTATTTAAATGGTGTGTTGGTGTCAGTGTCAGTGGATCTGGTCAGTCTCAGGTGTGTTTTAATGGTATGTTGGTGTCAGTGTCAGTGGATCTGGTCAGTTTCAGGTGTGTTTAAATGGTATTTTGGTGTCAGTGTCAGTGGATCTGGTCAGTCTCAGGTGTGTTTAAATGGTATGTTGGTGTCAGTGTCAGTGGATCTGGACAGTCTCAGGTGTGTTTTAATGGTATGTTGGTGTCAGTGTCAGTGGATCTGGTCAGTCTCAGGTGTGTTTTAATGGTATGTTGGTGTCAGTGTCAGTGGATCTGGACAGTCTCAGGTGTCTTTTAATGGTCTTGTGGGGCTCAGTGCTGTAGTGGAGTTCAGCTGCACTACCAGCTGTCCAAAAGGCTGATCCTTGGTGGTGGAGTGACTGTCGGTCTGATTCTGATGAGCCCAGAATTTAAGAATCCAAGAAACCAATGCAGCTTTTGATATAAATAGAGAAGAAACAGTTCTGTTGGCTCATTTATGTAAATTAATGATTTCAGGTTTGATATTTCAGACTAGACATCTAACATCTAAACTGCTCTGCCATATTTTGACTTCTTTACGGCACTGGTGGTCATGTATTTTCTTGTGATGCACTGTAGCCTGTTCCGATCCCTGCCTCCCGGCAACGGAGGAGACAGAAGAAGGCGTAACCTTACTCCATCAGTTTACCTATCAGTTTACTTATTCACCACTACACCCCCGTCTTATCCTGTACTTAAACACCTGTCTGTTCCTACCTCCTGGCTCAGTATTGGTTTTCCTTTCGAGCTTCCTAGTTGCGCTACTCCTTCTTCTGCTTTGTGTCTTTCTTGGTTTTCGGATTACGCTTTTTCCCCCTTTGACAGCGGTTTTTCGGATCACGGCTTGGCTTCGGTACTCACTCTCTGTTTTGAATCTCTGGCTTCCCCTGGACTCCCGGATTGCTCTATTGTCTACGGTTTCGGATCACAGTTTGGCTTCGCTAACTTGTTCCCTGTTTGGATCTCTGGCTTCCCCTGGACTCTCGGCTCGTTTCTTCGACTACGGCTTTCTTCGGATCACGGCTAGGCTTTATCAGCTCCTCCAAGTGGGTTCATTCACTGGTTTCGGTTTCTCTTACCGAATCCCTAACATAGCCAGGAGCTGACTGCTAGACCCAGCTGTGCGTACGTGGAGCTGAACTCCATGAGAGTGTGTCATTCTCTGAGATCTGCTTTCATGTGGAGAAGCACAACCCTGGATGTGTCCAGAGCGTCTGTCAGTGCCCAGGTCAGACAGTCCTGCTCCAGCAGTGCCAGACTGTGACAGTCCTGGTCTTGTCCAGAGTGTGTGTCAGTGCCCAGGTCTGACTGTCCTGTTCCAGCAGTGTCAGGCTGTGACAGTCCTGGTCTTGTCCAGACTGTCTGTCAGTGCCCAGGTCAGACAGTCCTGCTCCAGCAGTGCCAGGCTGTGACAGTCCTGGTCTTGTCCAGAGTGTGTGTCAGTGCCCAGGTCAGACAGTCCTGTTTCAGCAGTGCCAGGCAATGGGGAATCTTTTCTTTGAGTATATGACATGCCATTCTGCTTCTGTGAATTTGGTGATATCGATCTGTTTTTTTTCTTCTGTATTTATTAAGTCTACATTCCTGGCTACACTGGGAATCATGAATTGTAAGAAGCAGTTTGAAAATGGATGGATGGATTCGTGATCAGTTTCTATTTTTACTTATTGTACAGTTGAATGTGTTCCACAGGTGGCATCTTCAGCACTGTGGTTATTGCTATGAACATGTGGAACAGCTGGAATTATGGTGATAGTTTGATTTGTAGTATTACACAAACTGATTAATTTAGTGTCTCTGATTTTCATATCTTGTATTTGCCCCAGCGTACAGGTAATGATGCACTGAACACCTTATTTAGAGGCACATGTTAGGGCACAGAGGTGGAGATTGATGATTTAGAGTCTTTGATCTTAACAGAGTTTAACATTCATCTACAATTATTAGATGTACATGTATCTACATTATTTCTGGAGGAAAACAATCAATTTTACATTCAGTAAAAACATTCAGCCCTAAAATATGTTTTGGTTTAACTATCTGACGTTGACCTTTCAGATTTTCTTCTGACTCTCCTCTCTTTCATTTCATTTTTATTTATTTCCTATTATCTACTTTTTTTATCTATATCTATCCTATTATCTATATTCTTATTGAAAGCACTCTGCATTATTGTACAATTGATTGTAATAGTGTATGTATTTCTAAAATTTAATTTTCTATGCCAAATTGTAGGTGTAAATCTGTTTATGAATGGAACATTAAGAAGTCAAGATTTAAATTGAGAATCTATTATATTTATTTTTTCACATGAAGTTGGTTTATTTTCATAGGGTAGTAAGTTTAATTCTCACAGGCACCAGGTGCAGTGACAGTGAGCAATGAGCTGTACTATGAGAGATTACCTGCTGAGACTGACAGCCTGTAGTTCTCTATTGCAGGTTTCCTGAGGCTGGTGAACGGACACAGTCTCTGCTCTGGGAGAGTGGAGGTGAATCTCAAGAACACCTGGACCTCAGTGTGCGACTCTGACTTTGACTGGCAGGATGCAGAGGTTGTCTGTCGGGAGCTGGACTGTGGGGCTCCTTCAGTGATACACAGATGGGCTCATTACGGACAGGGCCAGGGTGCAGTCAGGTCAAAGCAGTTCCAGTGTAGAGGACAAGAGTCCAAACTACTGCACTGCCCCACTGCAGCCAGGCCAGAGCACAGCTGCTCCCAGAGTAGAGCTGTAAGTCTGACTTGTACAGGTAAGATTGTCACAACGTTTTCACTCATGGAAACAATTGTTATAGAGTCATAAATTATACATATTTTGATTGGGTGATCTCTGATGTAGACTGAGTGATCTCCAGGGGAGAGTGGGTGATCTCCTGAGGAGTGTCGAGTGGGGCAGCACGCAATCGGCATGTTCTAGGCAGGGTCCCAAGCACACACCCCACACACCAGACTTAATTTAAAACAGTGATTTATTAGCTGGAACTTACAGTATATGACCTGGACCGGGCACACTAGACATAGCTGCCTGGGCTGTTTTGTGAAACGTATATCTACAGCCTGTCCAATTGCCAAAACTATCCTTCAGCCTTGAGGCTGGGAAAACTTATCAGCCTATGCTGTGTCAAAGCCTGTTTTAATATCAGAAACCTATCCTTCAGCTCTCAGACTGTGTGGGGAAAAAAGTACAGTTAGCAGGTAGTAGGTAGATTTTTCAATTGTAACAAAGCTGCTCACTGATGAAGCTAGGAAAAGTAAGGTAAACAGCCAGTGTGATGGCAAGGACTGTTACAGAAATATCAACGCTATTCTTCAGGCCTAAGACTGGAATTGTAGAGATGAAAAATGTAAGTGAAAACTTTCATCTTGGGGATGATTTATTAATACTTTATTTCAATATGTGCCAGGCTGAGGCAATTATCGGGGAATTTTTCTGTCTTCTCCAAATCCTTCCTGGTTTCATGTGGCCTAGAGCAGGGTGCTAATTGTCTCCTATGAGCTGCACATCGTTATCTTACGTATGGGGAAAACTTTGAAAAATGAGTCCCCAGGGAAAGTAGCACCCTTTGAGGAAACAATCACTTATGGCATCACAATATCTGTTCTTATTATATGCCTGCTATTGGTTTCTCACTCACTATGTGCTGAATCTTATAGTTTTTTTCACTGTATTGGTACTTTAATTTGTTGTATTTCTTGTAGCCTGCTGTGGTGTCATGCTGGTGAAGTTCTCTCCTATCTGCAGGATACACAGGGTTCAGGCTGGCGAACGGCTCTGACTCCTGCTCTGGCCGAGTGGAGTTACAGTGGCTCTTCAAGGACTGGGGGACAGTGTGTGACCTGTACTGGGACCTGAGAGATGCCAGTGTTCTCTGTCAGCAGCTGGACTGTGGGGAGGCTGTAGCAGCACCAGGACAGGCCTGGTTTGGACAGGGCAGTGGACCAGTAAGGGCTGATGTGTTTGAGTGCCGGGGCAATGAGAGCCGTCTCTCACACTGCGCTGTCTCTACATGGGGGAGAGCAGGGTGCTCTCATGGACAGGACGCAGGAGTCATCTGCTCTGGTGAGAATTATGTTTAAAAATCATGTGCTTACACACAGCAGCACACTGTCTTCATGATTTACTGAATACCTGCTCTGTTACACGCTGCCAGTAAAAATATATTCCTTAAAGCATGTGAGCATATTTGAATCATATCATATATAACTCAAATATTAACTAAAGGGGTAATCATTTTCATTGTCATTTTTCTTCAGATGATTAGGTACAACAATTCACTGTGGACATAAATCTGTTTTACATTTATATTGAGATCACTGTCCTAAAAATGAAAGAAAGTATTGGATCTCAGTATCCCGTAATTAACACCTGAACTGTTTAATTAGTTTAATTAATGGAGCCCTATTTAACAGGAGGCTGAAAAAAAAGTGAGTCTCAGAAAGTCAATAATTACAGATGTTATGTACAGTTGAGCCCCACACACAGCTGACCCTGCACTGGTGAAACATCACTCCTGTGGACAGAAATGAGCTCCTTTCTTCTGTTTTACAGACTCAAATATGACCAGAGATTCACCTGGAGAAGGTAAAGAGAGATTGAAGACTGTCTTAATCACATCAGTGCTGTTTTAATTCTAGTTTCATTTCTGGTGCTAAACTGCACCTCTCACACATGGTTCACAGTCTGTTTTCTCTCTCTCTGTTTGTTTCACAGGTTTCCCTTCTTCAGCTGTTCCCTTTTCCAAAACACCAGGTATGAATTAGCCCCTGTTCTGTATCTCCAGGGCTCTCAGTGTGTGTTGATGTCTCTGTTGCTCAGTGGAATCCCAGATCAGTCAGTGAGGCAACAGCTGTGTGTGTGCAGTTTTTTCTGTGTGTCACAAACACACTAGGGTCTTTGGGATCTACAGCAAACGCATCTATCTGAATACTGCAATTTGTCACCGGTGGAGCTATTGTCTCTGTGCCCAGCAGTGGGTCAGAAAAGTAACTTATCTGGTATACTGCTTATGAACAATCTGTTACAATAAGTATATATTAAATTAATCAAAAGTCAAGAAACATTGTACTTGAACTGTATCTGCTGTGCCTAGTGGGCCGAGATAATCTTCAACTTGTAACAGCAGGTCATGGTGATCTCTTAGTACTGCACTGACCTCTGACCCCTAACCTCTAATTCTCTGCTCCTAGATCAGCTGTCCCTCAGGCTGGTTGGTGCAGGAGGTGACTGTGCTGGGAGGCTGGAGGTATATCACAATGGTTCCTGGGGGACAGTCTGCGATGACTCCTGGGACCTGGCAGACTCTCAGGTGGTGTGCAGACAGCTCCAGTGTGGGACGGCCCTCAGTGCCCCAGTGCCGGCCTCCTTCAGCCAGGGAACTGGACCCATCTGGCTGGACGAGGTGGGCTGTCTGGGGAACGAGTCGTCTCTGTGGGAGTGTCCCTCAGCAGGGTGGGGACGGCATGACTGTGGACACAAGGAGGATGTGAGAATCCTGTGTTCAGGTAGGGGAGATAATTAAAATTACAATGATTCAGATTCTTTAATCCCACATTGTGGATATGGCTTGCATCTAGAGTGCCTAAATATGTTTGACTTGTGAGAATGTGAGAATCTTGTGTTCAGTAAGTTAACTAAATAAAATAATCCACATACTGGAATTCCACATTGTGGATATGGTTTGCATCTGGAGTGCTTAAATGCATCTTGTTGAGGAAAAGACTGAGCTGGATGCAGAATTAATTTTAAAATAAATATTTATATTTATGATACAGTTGTGAATGCACATATTCACATCCCAGCAAAAATAAATAAAGAGAGAAAGAAACTCAAGAGAAATTCCCCTCCACTAGTGAATGGGGATATATTCATCTCAGTCCTCCAGTAAAATCTAGGGTCCAAACTTTAAACTTCTCACATCAATAAGACCTGTTGTCTGTTTGGGTGTATTTGTCTTGGCCATTATCTTTCATGATTTTCTGCCTCAAATGTTTCATTTTGATTTGTTCCAAGAATGGCTTCTGGTCAGATCCTGATGACCCACACAATGTTAAATGTCACCCTGAGCCACGTTTTCTCCATTCATAACGCTGCACCGCTCATCCTGAGCCAAGAGTTCTACTTTCATGCCTCAGTCTCTTAGTTGTGCTGCTGCTGAATAGCCAAGCTGATCAGAATGATGTTTTGGGTCAGAACCTGATCATGTAATGGGATTTAAAGTTCTGTGTGATGTACTGTCCAGGTCTGAATGAACAGAACCACACAGTCCTGCCTGTCACCTTCATGTCAACTGTGTTATTGTACAGCTGTCATTGTTTCATTACATGTTCATTTCATTTCATTGCTAGTTGTTTCTTACCAGTTCAGAATGAAACGTTGGGCTGTCTTGTCAGGGTTTGTTTCCTTTAACTTTCCCTGCTGTCTTGACAGATTACACTCTGCTGAGACTGTCTGCAGGCTGTTCAGGACAGGCAGAGGTTTACTACAATGGCACCTGGGGCAGTGTGTGTCAGAACGGCATGACTGACTCCACAGCCGCAGTGATCTGTAAACAGCTGGGCTGTGGAGACAAGGGCACCATCAGAGAGACAAACTCCAGGCTGAGCCCAGATCCCAAATGGCTGGACTTTGTCTCCTGTCGCAAACATGACTCTTCCCTGTGGCAGTGTCCCTCCTCCCCCTGGGGTCAGAATGACTGCACAGACCAAGAAGTGGCTAATATCACCTGCTCAGGTAGAGAGTGAAGAGTAATGCTGCCTTCCTCTTAAACAGCTCTGCAGTGATTGTCTTTATCTCGAGCAGCTCTGTGGATTAGTGTTTTGCCAAGTTCAGAACATAATAAGAGCTTTCAATTGAATTATTATAAATGTATATCCAAACATGTATAAAAATGAAAGCAATGTCATTGTTATTCATTTTATAATAATAATGTTTTTATATGACTATTAATCTTTGAAGGTCCTAGAAAAGAAGCTGACAGAAGCACTCCAGCCCCTCAGGAAGAGCAGCCTCAGCAGCACTGCCCAGGTGAGTTCAGTGTGTAAAACAGTCAGAGACACTGCAGCCCTGAGCTGAGGAACAGTAACCATACAGCTCTCTTCTAGAGCCACTCAATACCTCACTAACCTCTACTACAGTCACTGAGCTGAAGTAACTCTCAGTAACCTCTCTGCTCTCATCTACAGTCACAGATCTAATGACACTGAATAACCTTTCTGTTGACTTTCAGTCCCACTGGCTCTGCGCCTGGTTGGAGGCACTAACTGCTCTGGCCAGGTGGAGTTGCGGTATGAGGGCTCCTGGGGGACAGTCTGTGACGACTCCTGGGACCTGCAGGATGCCCAGGTGGTCTGCAGACAGCTGGGCTGTGGGGATGCAGTGAGTGCAGCAATAGAGGCCTCATTCGGACCAGGAAACGGCGCCATCTGGCTGGACGAGGTGAACTGCACAGGCAGTGAACTTCACCTGTGGGACTGCTGTCACTCTGGACTGAATCAGAGTGACTGTCGACACAAGGAGGATGCGGGGGTTACCTGTACAGGTGAGGATAGTCTTAGAACTGTAGATGAACAAGGTAGCAGATCAATGGAGAAGTTAGACTGATGTCACCCATACTCTATCACTGCTTTATATCTAACTAATCCAACTAAGATCATCAGTCACAAGATTGGGATGTTTTGTAGCCCTGTGTATGTGAACAACACTAAGCTTTAATTCCGAACAAGACACCATTCATCCAGCAATCCTAGATTTGACCTCAAGGAACAAATGTAAAGATTTTCTTTTTAAGACCACTGTGGATATAACCTGCTGTAAAACCAAAGGCAATATATTGACAGCTCTCCTATCTCTTTTACAGGTTTGTCAGAGACAACAGCCAGTCCAACAACAGCTACAGGTGAACATAAATCCTCCTTGTCATTGATAACTCCTGTCTTTCTGTCTCTTCAGATTCCCAGTGTTGCTGTAGTGTCTCCTCTCCTCCCTCATTGTGAAGATCAGTGTTTTCAGTTTCCCGGTGTAGATCTAGTGCTAGTGTCCTCTCTTTCATCACTGATTTACTGACAGTCCTGGTGGTTTAGATTTGGAATTCTTAACTATTCTTCGTTGATCTTGGGTTCACCCTGAAGCCATGATAGCCCCATATGGGAACATGAGGAGAACAGGACATTCCATCTGTCGAAGCATATATGAGCCCAAGAGCACCTCTCCTGATCCCTGTTCATCCATTGTCTCCCCCTCTCTCAGGCAGAACCAGGACAACACCCCAGACACAGCCGCTGGGAGGCCTGTCTGCCTCGCCCCTGGTCCTCCTGCTGCTGGGGGCTCTGCTCTTCGTGGTGCTGGCTCTGTTAGTGGGGCAGCTGATCCAGAACAGGAAGCTGAGGAAAGGTAGGGAGGGAACTCTCCATCCACATAGTGACCTCTAGTGGTCAGTTCTGTCACTCACATGGAACTTATATTTACATAATTACCTTGAGGAATAAACCTGCTTTAAAATCACAATTGCCTGAGGTAAAACCTGTCTAATTTAAAGGTGTGCTGGATGTGAGCAATTTTAATAGGGTAGAGAAATCCATTTGTAGTTTAAGAAAGATTTGAAAAAGATTAGCAACAATTACAGGTGGAGATATCAGGAAATTTGCAAATCCAGAATCATAACATTTGTGTGCTCAAATGTCCAAAATAGGTTTAGGAGTGACATTTTTTATCTTGTACTCCTCTCCCTGCATGTTAACCCTGAGTGTCTGTTTCCTCACACAGCCCTATCTAAGGGAGCACTCGCCTCCAATCATGATGCCGTCTACGAGGAAATAGAGTACAAACTTGCCAGAGAGGGAACCTACAGCGCCCCCAGGAGAGGTGAGTGGAGACAGTCTTCAGGTGTGATTAGTCTCCACCCTCTAAGGAAAATCTGAGGACTTACACTTGTAGAAAATCTCACTCAACTGGTTTCTGACAAAAAGGGTATTTTTTAGTTTTAAACCTGTAGGGTTTTTTCTCAACTGGTGTCAAACTAAGTGAAGAAAATCAACACAGCACGATTCTGGATCTGCCTTATAAACACAAACTCACACACTGGCTTCTCTTCCAGTAGAGGACAGTGAGGCTGCTGTCTGACTGCAGGTAATACTGATCTGTCCTCCTGTTCACAGGGAGATTCCTCTCTGATGAGCTGCCCTTTGGATATGATGATGTGGAGGACAGTGAGGGAGACCCAGTACCAGGTGAGGGGAGGTTGAGTCAGGGGGCTCAGTGTGGGAGTGAGGAGGTCTTCAGTTCAGTACTCACTCTCACCTCAAACCACGCTAACATTTAGAGAACTTATGTAGAAAATCCTGAATTATATAAATATAACCACACGTGTTTGATACTTTATAAAGTCTGTTTTTCAGTGTTGCCTCACACTAGCATTATCTCAGCAAATCATAGATGCTGAGCAAAACTAGACCTGGTCAATACTGGGGTGGTAAACAGGGTGCTGCTCCCATTGGTTTTGATAGAAAAGGAGACTGCGGAACAGCATGCTGCCTTTCAGATCAGATAAATCAGCGACCCTAGAGTTTTGGCTTAACTATACACCATAAAACATTTAAAATCACACTTTCCAATTACTTTGCAGCTCTATGGTCAAAGTAAGTCTGAGTCCTGAAGTGTAAATTCTCTGTCTCTCTGTGTGGTTCAGGAGACTCGATAACTCCTCTGAAAGAAGAGATCCCAGAGTACTATGATGATGCTGTAACTGTACCTCAGAGTCCAGATGCCTTGTCAGGTGGGTTATTTCAGTCCAATCACATGGGGAAACTCTGCACCAATCCCACAGAGTCTGAATCTCTCTACTCTTTCTTGGATCTCAGCCTCTGAATACGGAGTCTGTACTACTCTGCACCAGTTACATGAATCTGACTCTCTCCCTGTGATCTCAGCCCTGCACACTCACTCTGGGTCACTGCTGCCAGTGTCCGGCTCCTCTTCAGTATCTCATAGGGTTCACATCACCACCCTCACTGTCCAAATACAGCCAAACTTTCTCTGCCTTGTTTTCCTTCAACATCTTATTTGAAAATCTAGGAATTGTTTTACATTTATTACAGTTGTGAATAGGACTGGAAATCAGGTTCCCCCTGATCTCCTGTACTTAGAGCCTGGAGTTTTAGATCCTGTGTGATGTTCAGTTAATCAGTGTGTTCTGATGAGCTCCAGCAGTCCTGCGCTCTAGATAACTCAGTGTGCTGATGTGTGACAGTGAAGCTGTGCTCTGTGTGCTTTAGGAAAGCTGATGTCCTCTGTGAAAGAAGAGGCCCCTGAGTACTATGATGATGCCATCACTGTGCCCCAGAGTCCAGACACTGTGTCAGGTGAGTTATTATAAAAAAGACTAAGGAGTACCCCCAGTACCAGCCCACAGTAGCCTTTGTCATTAGAAATTAGTCTCAACCTAATTTCATATCTGCAAATAAACACTACCTGGAAGAGAAAAGGTCTCTGACAGGTCAGTCTGTGTCAGAATGACAGAGCCATTACTGACCTGCTCTTCTGTTCACAGGGAGACTCCTCTCTGATGAGACAACCTCTGGGTACAGTGATGTGTTCAGCAGTGAGGAAGACCCCACTTCAGGTAAAAGGGGCTACAGCCAGGGGGCTCAGTGTGGGTTAGGTAGTTCAGGGATGGGAAAGATAACCTCAAGTAATCCATCTCTGTTGCACTGTCATCCAAGACAGGGGGGAATCAGGCATTTTGAAGTAGCGGTAGCTTCACTCTATCATGTCCTACAAGGATCAATAACAGCCAATAAAGACTGAGTGACCTGAATTGTACAAAGTTAGATCACAAAGATCACAGTGTCACTGAAACCCACCTACTGACACACCTAGCCAATCAGATTTAAATTGATTTAAATTGATCAGCAGCTGATTAATGATGAGTGAATGAGGTCTGGGCAGAACAAAGCTTTAGATTCCCGAAGACCAGGAATTCTGTTCTCTGACTGCAGAGAGAATTACTAGGCTCAGAAATTACTAGGTCTTCCTCACTGTGGTTTTAGAGCATTGATACTTCATAAGTATAAGTGAATTCTACACTGAATCATCAATTCTTCCAAAAAGATACAATTTAATTTAAAAAACCTATTAAACGCTTTTTGAGTACAATATTGTTACATCTATTCTGTATACTATAACTGTTAGTCCACTAATAGCCATTGATATCAAAGCAGAGTACTTCTCAGATACAGTATGTTCTATTATGCTTATTGTTTGTTATGCAAATTATGATTATATCAATAAATTGTATTTTGTATGGTTAGAATACATGAGTGAGACTATAGATAATTATGTTTGATTAGTTTCTAAAAGTCTACAAGTACTCTCAAAATATACTGCTATAATTTCTTATTGTTACAGAAAATTAAAATCCCCATTCACTACACTATTGTGACTATGTAAGTGTTTTAAAAAATCTAGGTACACCTGGGTAATGTCATCAATTCCAATTCCAATTACAGTACATGGCTAGTGGCTGCAAAGCAAGGCGATGTTTGCTGAGATGCTGAGGTGTGAGATTCAGAGATCAAAGCAACCATAAAGTTCTGGGTAAATGATTGTCAATCAACTGTCCAGGAATGATAGAAGGCGAGAGCTACTTCTTGCTTCTACTACTTGTCCAGATCAACTGGAAAGACCAGACTGGAGTTTAGTCTTTGACCCTCATAAAGAGAGCTTGCCTTTCTGTTGTTTTTAGAAACTTTTATTTCTTATTTAGAGAATCCCTTAGTTAAAGAGTGCCTCTCCTGGCTAGTGGGAGCATCTTTAGAACAGGGAGATAGGCTCCCATTCATTTTGTAACAATTGGGTTCACAAAGAGAGATTTAACTGAAGTTGTAATATCTTAGGTTTAGAAGGTTTGGTTTCTCTTTCTTTCATAAAGGTGTTCTGTAAAAGCTGAATACTTGGTAGCAGTTTGAGGATTTTCTGGGTGGTTAGGATGTAGGTGTCTAAAACACCTTGTTAGCAAATTTGTAATTGTGTGCTGTATATTTATGTTGTGTGTAATTTCGTGTGTGTAGTGTTGTTAATAACAAATATTTAATTAACAAATCTCTTATGTGCCTTTAACTATACCAAATGCTTGGGTATATTCTTTGCAAAATCTTTAAAAGTTGGGGGTTATGATTAATTTATTTTTTAATTTATCTACTCAGTCATTTTTGTTATTCACAATTTTCATAATCCTAATATGTAACAATATTATTTCAATAACTGGCTCATTTGACAAATCATGAGTCTGTCTCTCTGTCAGGTGTCCTCCAGCCTGGCCCTGGAGTGGACAGGGTCCTGCCCACACTGCCCTCTGAAGAAGGAGCCCCTGCCCCTGCTAGGACTGACTACGATGATGTTGGGGACGAGTCTCAGGGAGAGGATGGGCGCTGTGAGACTGACAGAGCTGTCTGGGAGAACCTCCTCCAGCAGGTCTAGACACAGAAGAGCTTCACCAACAGAGTCACACAGTCTTACAACAGTTCTGAGCACTGAGACTGTCTGTGACCTGAGTCCACTTCACTCCACTGCTTCCACACTGACACTGTCTGTCACCTGAGAGCTCTGACAAGTGAGTCACTGTCCTCATTGACTTTGTCTACAGGACCTGCAGTTTGTGTTTTAAAACAGGGAGACCTTAAAGTTCCCTATTCCATTCAGTCTTTTTTTCTTGTACAATATGATATGTTTCTGAAATAAAACTATTAATTGATATAGAATTCTGAATGTAAGATTTCTGATGTGCAGAAATGTATAGACATTTTCTTAACGTTTCCTTTTTAAAAATAAACTTTTTAAAACCATTTTGTCATTCATTTGTAATTTCTTAATTTTGTACAATTAAAGACTTTTAATTAAATATATAAGGAACCTTTGGCCACTCACAATGATAAAATCAACCCCAGAAGGAGAGAATGCCTAAATGTTTGTGATCAATTCATAAGTATGATTTAATCCACACAAGGAACAAAAGGCACTGTCGACAGAACCAGATACAACACAACCAAAGAGACAACCTGGCTGTTATTTACATTCCCTTCAAATCAAAAGGTTAAGATAGATAGATACTTTATTGATCCAATGAGAAGAAATTGCATCTATCTATCTAAGACTCCTTGTCCTGCCTTCAGGAGCTGCTCAATTTAAAACGCAGCATCCCACAGCACTAGAGACACCCCAATATTCACTTTATACTGCACCTCAAACCATAGGTATTTTATAGCACCCAGATTGACCAGTACAGAGCACTAGATACAGTAAAACATCTTCATATTTGAAAGAAATGTGAGTGTTTTGCACATTTCAAGCTACAACAAGTAAACATTTGAGTACCTAAGTCAATATCACCTGGAATGATCAATAATGACCAACATCGGCAACTTCCAAGAAAATCATTTTCACTCATTGAATTTGATCTTCATACTCACCTTGCATTCTCAGCTATAATACTTCAAAATTACACTGCAGATTTGGTGGAAAACTTCACAAATCTGTACAATTGTATTTTAATATCTTGGTATATGTACCTTCATTTTAATATACATGTAAGCATAAATGCTGTTCAGTATATTGTACTTTTGTTGTACTTTTTAAAACATTTTACCTGAAGATGCAAGGACTGTTATATCTTGTGATAGATGCAAGACATCTGTAAAAGAAGGTGACATTTTAATAAAATTGGTGATTAAAAGAAAACCACAACTTGTATGATATTATCCCTCGATATGGAAGATCAATTGAAGGATTTGAAGAAACTATCAAAGAAACAACAGCGATACCAGATGATTTGGGTTTTGAACCAATGATTACACCTCAATAATCAATTCGTCCTCAAAAAAAGAAGAGACAGGCATGTTTTGAGCCTCATAATGATCCTCTTCTGGATCCACAAGAAACGTGTTTTGGATGTACTTATAACTTTCATCGAAAAGAGATCTCATCAGTTGCATGCAATTGAAACTTTTGACTTTTTGGATGGTATTGAAAATATTTGTTTTAAATAAAATAAACAATTTTCCAACGAAGATCTCACGAAGGATTGCCAGGATCTATTCTTAGCGTTTGGTAGTGATAACACTGCTGATACTGATGGAGTAGAAACGTACGAGTGGAGTAGAAACGTACGATGCGTTGACAGGATTTCTGAAGCGAGAAGTCCTAGAATGCCGCCTATAAATGAGCTAGGATTCATACCAAGAAATACTTTTTGTTTTCCACCCAGAAGGCTGCTATTGCATTACACATCTTGTGAACATTACCAGTTTTGGTAGCTTCTAGGCGCGATTTTCCAAAACCGAAACTAATAAAATTATTTAAGATGCACAATGTCCAAAAATTGTAAATCGAGACTTGTATTACTACAGAAGAAAATATTTAACTGAAATATTAATAAGACTATGTAAGTATAAAAAGTAGAACAATTCAATTTATATAACTTATTTTTTATTCTTATTAGAAATGGGCTCACACACCGGAAGACACTAACGTTTATCTTCGTTAGAGTGTGTGAATAACAGTTTAACCCAAAATGTTTGTAATTGTGATTTTGTTAAAATGCAATAAATCGTCTATCAGCAGTAAGAAATTATTAAGAAAGTAAGAAATTGTTTTATTTCACAAACGGTAAGACGTGAAGAGAGTTTACAGTTCGTATCCTTCGCTTTGTCTTAACTTAAGCGTTCAGGATCCAACCCCGTGTGTGGATGGTTGTGTTTCTTGAATCTCTTGTAATCATCAAAAGTTGTTGTTTAGTCCTTCAGTACTTTCTCGAGTTGTACCATGGATATTTTAAACGATTAATACTATTCATGCTCTTTTGCCTTTTCCTTCACATATGGAAAAAGTTCAAAGTGTCCTTATGGCTGTGCTCCACATCTACACGACAGCACCTGTAACAGTACAGGACACGCAGTGAGGAATTCGCGCAGCTTTCAGTTTAGTGCGGAGTCCAGAGGGAGGACTCACTCGCTGAATGATTTCTCAAGAAATCCCGGGTGAGATTTAACAGGTGATTTCTTCAACAGCCACGACAAGTGTGGAGACGTTCTCTGGATTTCCTGAATATGACGTTAAATTAGTTCAAATCATTTGGTAGTTAACAGAACTAAATGCTTTGGAGGTACATTTAAAACAGCAGAGCAACACTGTAGCACTTTGTGTGTGACTGAACTTAATTGTGTAAACCTGGCTCTCTATGAACACCGACAAAGAGTTCTCACTCAACAGAAGATTGCGATGTGAGCACAATAATGTAAAGCACATGGAGATGCCAGGGATTGAACCCGGGACCTCATACATGCAAAGCATGCGCTCTACCACTGAGCTACATCCCCACTGGTGTGTGCTCAGGGAGAATGCCTGCAATTTCCCACTTTCGTGTTCCCTCTACTACAGAGTAAATTCATGGGAATGAAGAAATAAGGAAGGAAAAATAATCGCATTGAAGCTTCCAGAGACTGGGCAAAAACGAATCAGTTATTTTTATATCCAGTCACACGGGCGACAGTGGTTAATTCCTCGACGGGGAAGTGCTTTTTTACCTCCTTACTCTGCTGTCTTTTAATTCTGTTTTCTTTGAAAGCTTTTTGCATCTTTTAAGTGCTCTCGGTTAAACTATGCATAGAACAACAGCAGTACTGATGATTTTCATGGACCGATGCACACTTCTGTACAACTCCAGTGATAAAGCCCTGTCTGTAAATATTGTTGAAGAACGAAAAAGGGTGAAACAACGCTCCAACCACAGGAATGGTAACCAGAAGGATCGTGTTCTAATTTAATATGTCATTTTGAGATGCCTTGTCAACGCAGACAGGTGTTAGAGCTGAACAAATAATTTATAGTGGTGGTTGTAAACATGGAACATGTTGTTTCTATACCAGGAAGAAAGGAGCAGACTCTTAAACTCTTTAACTCTTAAGTTAAAAGAGACAAAAACGACACCTAATCACAGCTAACATTAATTAAAATGACATCACAACAAAAGAGCAGAGCCTTAAGTGAATCAAATTCGTTTTCATTAAATGTCTGTGTCTTCATCACTTTGACCGGGGTAAAGTTAGCTTGAAGTTCGAAAACGATTTTGGCATGCCTGTAGCGTTTTTATGAAACAATTGCTTTGTATATACAATTGTTTTGTGTATAAAGTACATTGTGAATGTTCTCACAGCCTTCAGTTTGTCTTTTTATTCCACACACGAATATTCTTGTGCCATATCACATATCATATAACACAGAACGCCTTCAAACCAAATGCATTTTAAAGACCACGACTTTGAAAATTTTCACAACCCCTCCATAAACATATCAGTGAGCTAATTATCCTTTTCTGACAGTCGGGGTTTTGATTGATGCGCAATTACGCACCATCTGGAACACTGGGGGACCGCTGTATACATACGTTCACAACGCAGAAATACTGCTCAATAGAGTTTCATGCAAAAAACCCATATATGACCATAGGAAGCAGATCAGCAGTTTCCAATTACCCAGACTGTCAGCACGGGAATAAAGCTTTGTTTTATTTCTGAAACCCTTTATTTCCTGTTTTCATTCTGCATGAAAATTCCTATTCTTAACTCAACAGCTTTTTAAAAACAGCACCCATGATGTTCAAATCATGATGTCCATGATTGTTTACACAGAAGACTGGGAGAGCTTTGGGTTGTGAATCTCTTTTTCTCATGGTTTTATTGAATGTGGCACTGTGCACTAGGATAGGGGGATGCTGTTCACAAGCCAATAGCATTTAAACCACAGCACCCACAATGCTGCAAGTAAGTGTTTTACACACTAAGCAGGTCCTCTGACCTTTCCCAGCCTTGCTTTGGGTTGTGAAACCTCCTTCAGTTTTTTTATGATTTTTTCAATACGGCACCATTTAGACATGCAATACACTGGGATAGGGAGGTCCTCTTCATGACTCACTAGCATTTGAAGCACAACATTCACAATGCTACAACCAAGTGTTTTACACACCAGACAGCCCCCCTCACCTTATACAACCTTGTGTTGGGTTGTGAAAGTGTTCTTTCTTTTTTATGATTTTTTTTAATATGGGGGTCTTCTTAATACATGGGGTACATGCGGATAGAGCCTTAAAAGGTGGCTTCTCAAAGCTCTTTACAGAATGACAACAACAATAAATAAAAATACACAAGATAAAACACAATTACAATATATAGAGGAGACCGTGGATGGTGGTACTAAGAAAAGCAGAGGGGTGAAGAATGGAACCAGTTCAGTAAAGGCTTTTCTAAAGAAGAGGGTTTTGAGTCTGGATTTGAAGTAGTTTAGAGAAGGTGACTCTGTGATATCCTTGGGGAGAGAGTTCCAGGGCTTGGGGCATAACAGGAGAAGGCCCTGTCACCCACAGAATGTAGATGGGCTTGGGGAACAGTTAGGAGAGCAGAATTAGAAGAGAGAAGGTTGCGAGGTGGGGAGTAGGGCGATAATAGTTCAGACAGGTAATGAGGTGCCAAGCCATGCAGAGCCTTATAGGTGAGCATGAGAAATTTCATGTGCATTTTTTCCCCTCTGTAACAAGAAACATGTGCACTCTGAATTGAGTAGGTGTCAAATTTGTAAACCTGAAATTATTTTTTGGTCATATAGTCATTAAGATCCAAAAGACTTGGACAGAGATTCAACGAGCCCAGGCATAGAGACTGAGTGTCAAGCGAGCAGGAGCGGTGAGGAAGGAGACTGCGAGAGCATAGATATAGATATATCTAGATATACAGTACATTTAGGACTCAGTACCGATAACACTGCTGCTATTGATGGAGTAGAAATAAGTGTATTGGTAGTTTTATCTGAGGCAAGAAGTACTAGAACACCTCCTATACAAATGTTAGGATTCAGAGCAAGAAATATTTTTCCACCTCACCCAATGGTATTGCATTAACGAAGCTGAATCTGGCTTCTTATTCGCCAGCTTCTTCTGCCTTAAATGCTGCTGCTGTGATGTTATGCCGCCTTTCACCTGTAGATGGCTCTTTACAGTAATTTTTAAAAGTACTAATCGGGATGGATTACTGTATTTATCCTCAGCAAAGGGGAATATGTAAGTAGTGACTATCCAAATAGAATTTTTGTGTGAAACACATTTCAGAAAATTGTAAACCAATTTTCAAAACTCACAATAACACAAACACAATAAGTAAATAAGACAAAGGCAAAACATAAGTTCACAGGCACTTTCTGCATATTTACCACGACCTTACCTTCTGATCATAAAAAGTCTTAAAATCTTGCATTTTACAAGAAATTCTAATATAAATGGGACATTTAGAACATGGCATATGAGAATATATGGTTAACCGAGGATGAGCAACAGGTGATGGCACTTTCTGCTTCTTGCTATAAACCTACCCCCTGGTTATAAAAATATCTAAAAAGTCTGACATTGAGGTGTGAGAGACAATTGAACAGACTATCAAAATTCTGAACTTTAGGAAATTTTACTGTGCCATTTTTTTTTAAATATGACCCTGTGAACATGGCATGTCCCTCCTTCCTCATTACCAAAACATCTCAATGTTCCGACACTATGTACATTACAACACTTCACTGTTGCATTTCAGTTGTGACATTCTGAACATGGCATGTTAAAGTATATAGAAAATCTAGATCAGTACAGGCTAAATGCAATTCATAGTGATTTATCATTTTCTTACTTTCTAAATAAAAAAATTTCAGTGATTATGACACTTCGATATGACATAAAATATGCTTCAATGACAGAATAAATAACCATGGAAAAAATACCCACAGTGGACATTCATATTTGTGATTATAGGAATGTTAAATATCAGGTGAGTAGCTGCGTCAGCATGCGTAGGCTGCAAAGGAACAAGTAAAAGGTTATTCCATGCTGAAAAGAGAAGAAAGGAAACATAACATGTTGGCCGTGGAGCCTTCTTCAGGTGTTAGAAAGACAGGGCAGTATGCAAAGATACATTTCTTTTTAGCTTTGCCGACTGCAGTTTTTCTTTGATGACAACATCAAAGACATTAAGGAATTCTTACAGCTAACAGCTCCACATCAACTTCCTTTTATAACTAACCTCATCAGATCTCTCAACTCCCAACTCTTCCAGTTTCTCACTTCAGAGAAGGATAAAAAACTCAATCATCCTCTACAGAGAAAAACCATCAACACCTCCACCAATCCTAACCTTGTTGTTACTGTACCCTCTGGCCTTTCCCTTTCACCCCTTTGCATCCTCAGCTAACATTTTAATATTACAACACAATTACAATAGATTGTACAGTGTTTACAGTTTAAAATTAAGGTAAATGTCAAAATATTAAAATCCAACTGCACAGTGCTAACAAAACAATGCTTGTCAAGTTCTCAAACAAATCTGCATTGTATTTTTAAAATATTTCAGTAGAGGATGTGACGGGAGTATAAATGACGATTCAACGATCATTTTTCTTGGGTGAATATGGTTTTCTGGGGAGTTGCGATGTTGGGCATTATTGGACATTTTTGACACGTGTTGAACAGTCGCATTTTCTACAAATATTAAAATAGCTATGGTTTAGCTCAAAAATCCAATCGACCTATGCGAAAACAATGTTTACATCACAAAAGAAACCCATCCCTGGTTGGACTTGAACCACCAACCTTTTGGATAACAACCAAATGCACTAACCGATCGGGCCACAGACACTGACTGGTGGAGAATTTTCTCGAATCCCCCCCAAAAAAAAAAAATCTCTTACCGTTCTTTTTGCCGGCCGGTAATATTTCTTCTGCACTGATAACCAAGAACTGAATTTCATGTTTCGCAAGCTGTGTGAATTTAATCAAAAACAAGTTTTCCAGAAAGGAAATGAACACATGCATTTAACGAAATCAAGCCCTTTGTGAGTGCCCAAAATGGTACGTTCTGTACTACAAGATAGGAAGAAATACACAGCTGGGATTCAAACCGCAGTTCTTTTGTTTAATAAAGAGGGACTTTAACCAACTTGTTAGGAATCCCTGGTGAGAAGATACACGGATCCTGTGCAGACGCAGGCACGGGTGATAGATGAGGCAGGCGAACAAACCAGAACGAAAGGCAAGTCGTAATCCAGGAAGTTCACCGGTAGCAGACAGTCCGAGTCGAGAGGCGAGGTGCAAAGTCGAAAAGGCAGAAGGGGAATCCAAAATCCAGAATAAACGAGGTACGGGGGAAAACCGCCAGGTAGAGCTCTCAAGGAGTAGACTCAATACCGAGCAGTGGGAAGCAGGTGAAGATGGTTTAAATAGCAGTGCGCACCGCAATGAGTGTGCGCAGGTGGTTTAACTCGTGCGGCGGCGTTTGTTAATAATCACCCGCTGCTGGGTCTGATTAGCTCGCTTACGCTTTGGTCTTGACTGCCTGGTGGTCGTGACACAACTAAGCTACGGTGACATGACATCCAACCTCTTTTACAGCCACTTGGACACATCGCTCTGAGACATCTGCATTCAGAAAGCGCTGAACCTGCTCTCAGAGCAAATGGCCTCTTTTACATACAGTAGCAGCCCCGACAACGAGAAACTAAGAGAATTGGCTTTTATCTGGCATTTTTCATGTCCAATGCGTTTGACATCTCCCAAGGGCAACAGAGTTCTTTTGCAACACTATTTCTTCTTCTTTTTTATTTCTGTCCGCTTTGATAAAAAATGAGAAATCGTGCAAGGGAAAAATGTCTTTTTTTCATAGAGAAAACGTGGACCGGGAAATGTTGTGTTGAGAAGAAGTGATTTAACATGATACGTGACCTGATTTATAGGAGCAAATGCTCACCCAGCAAGGTCTGGAGAAGTTGAAGAGTCTGGTGGATGTGATAAATATACGGTGTTGTGGAAGAAAACAGTCTTTCTTTGAATTCTCAATCAATTGGAATTTCAGTGCGAAACATAAACCCTTTGTCTGATTTAAAGAGATTATATTTTAAAACTCATAAAAAATCAGAAAACACATGTTTCTCACTTTGAAATTTTAGACAGGGCGTTATATTACTAGTAGCGACGCTGAGCACACTATGGGGGAATTCAGGTTATGTGAAATACCAGCAGTTTAATAAATAACACATCTGATTTTAGATCATAAGATTGTAGGTTCGACTTCTACCTTGCTTGTGTAAATTTTATTCAAGCTCCTCAGTAATAGATGTCTATTATGTAATGAACCGCACCTGAAAGCAAACATTGGGTCTGTTTCCTCTGTTTTCCAGCATGAAATAGCAAATCGTTACAAAAAGTACCTGCTAATGTCCAATAGCGTTTTTTTTTCAAATTACATTTTCAGGCTTCAGACACTTTTTAATAAAACAAAAGTGTCCAGAAACTCCCTAACTTTCAGGTTTGCTTGAACCTGTATTAAAAGAAGTTATTTGAAACTTCCGGGATTCCATTCTCTGATGTAGCTGTCTCTAAAGACAGATGTGATGTTTCGCAGATGTGAACTGTGCCTTCTCTCTTGTGTTCAAGGGTATTCGCTGTGGGAGATCCTAACTGTATGTCCAGTAGGGCTCTATTTTGTTTAGATTATCTATGTGGTGTACAGATAGAACTCAACTACATGGTGTGAATTCCGTGTTCAGGACGAGCAGAACCTGAAAAACTAAAAGCATTTCAGCATTTCAAAACTAAAAACATAATTTGAACACACAGCCTTCTGATGTGGAGTCAGGCATGCTACATTTGCGCCACAAAGTCACAGCTATAACCACAGAAACCAAAATAGTTAGAAATATGGAACACAACTGTTGTTCCCCAAGAAGGAAAGCTGTTTTGTACTGATGTCACTCCTGTTTATGTAACCCAGATTGTGAAGACGACTCTGCCCTATCAAAGACAAATGTTAAACAAAAGTTGGAAAGCACACTCTGAACCCATCTGTATATTTGATTCCCGCGATCCTTTCAAAGCTGCTCAGTACTTTGCAAGCAAATCAAATCATTTCAGGGAAGAAACTCAGTTTAATGAACTACTTTCGTATTTTCACTCGTTGATTTTGATCTTTGTATTCTCTTTCCATTCTCAGCAATAATATTTCAAAATTACAGTTCAGATTTATTGGAAAACTTCACAAGCATTATGAGATTAGGACTGTACAATTGTTTTTTTAATATCTTGGTATATTTACCTTCATTTTAATATAGATATAACCATAAATGTTGTTAAGCATATTGTACTTTTGTTGTACTTTTTAAAACATTTTAGCTGAGGACACACGGCGACTATTATACCTTGTGATACATGCAAGACATCTGTAAACGAAGATGTAATTACAATAAAATTGGCAATTAACAGAAAACCACAATTTGTATAATATTATTCCTCAATATCAATGATCAAAATGTATAAATTGATTGCTTCCTTAGTATTGCCAGGATCTATATTTAGCGTTCGGTAGCGATAACACTGCTGATATTGATTGAGTAAAAATCTATGATGTAGTGACAGCTTTATCTGAAGCGAGAAATCCTCGAACACCGCCTATGAAGTGTTAGGATTAATACCAAGAAATACCTTTTGTTTTCCCACCCAAAATGCTACTATTGCATTACACATTATGCAAACATTACCAGTTTTAGTAGCTTCTGGGCACGATTTTCCAAAACTGAAACTAAATACAAATGATTTAAGATGAACCATGTCCAAAAATTGTAAATCAGGACTAATACAATATCAAATGAAATTACTACAGAAGAAAAGGTTTAACTGAAATATGAATAAGACTATGCAAGCCTACAAAATAGAATAATTCAATTTATATAACTTATTTTTTTCTTATTTGAGAAATGGGCTCACACACCGGAAGACACTAACGTTTCTCTTCGTTAGAATATGTGAATAACAGTTTAACCCCAAATTTCTGTAATTGTGATTCTGTTAAAATTAAAAAAAGCATCTATCAATAGTAAGAAATTATCAAGAAAGTAAGAAATTGTGTTATTTCATAAACTGTAAGACATGAAGACATTTACAGGTTATATCCTTTGCTTTGTCTTTTAACACAAGCGTTCAGGATCCAAGCCCATATTCGGACGGTTGTGTTTCTCTTGTAATCATCAAATGGCATTGTTTTGTCCGTCAGTTCTTTCTCGAGTTGTACCATGGATATTTTATTCCATCAATACTTTTCATGCTCTTTTGCATTTTCCTTCACATACGGAAAAGAACTCAAGGCATTCTTCTCACTGTGCTACACAGTACAGGACACGCAGTGAGGAATTCGCGCAGCTTTCAGCTCAGTGCGGAATCCAGAGGGAGGACTCGCTCGGTGAATGATCTCTCAGGAAATCCCGGGTGAGGTTTTTCTGCAACAGCCACGACAAGTGTGAAGACGTTCTCTGGATTTCCTGAATGTGACTTTAAATTAGTTCACATTCTTTGGTAGTTAACAGAACTAAATGCTTTGGAGGTACATCTAAAACTGCAGAGAACACTGTAGCACTTCGAGTTTAATGTGTAAACCTGGCTCTCTATGAACACGAGCAAAGAGTTCTCACTTGACAGAAGACTGCGATGTGAGCACAGTAACATAAAGCACTTGAAGATGCTAGGGATTGAACCTGGGACCTCATACATGTAAGACAAGCACTCTACCACTAAGCTACACCCCCGACATAGAGACCTTTCGAAGATGTGCAGGTGCTCACAGACCACAATCCATCTTTTGCATCTTTTAAGTGCTCTTGATTAAACTATGCATAGAAAAACAGCAGTACTGATGATTTTCATGGACTGATGCACACTTGTTCTGTACAACTCCAGTGATAAAACCTTGTCTGTAAATATTGTAGAACGTAAAAGGGTGAAACAACGCTCCAACCACAGGAATGGTAACAGAAAGGATCATTTTCTTATTTAATACCTCCTTTTGAGATGCCTTGTCAACGCACACAGACGTTAGAGCTGAACAAATATTTTGTACACAAGACGGCAATATTAGAATTCCTGTCTTCTTGATGGATTCAGACTGGTAGCCAGAGGACGCCGGGACAACGCCCATTGGACAACTGCTGGAACAGAGGCTGCAACAGAGCTTGTCAGCTGGTTTGGTGTTCGTGCCGGGAGATTCCAAATCCATACACAGTGGATAAGTAAACCCCATGTTCTACATTCTGTCTCGAGAATTCAGTTGTACCTCAAAAAAAGTTGTTATCAATTTAATTCATGAGTAATGTATTTACTTCCGAGTTTAGAGTAACAGTGGGTAATAACACTGATTAGCGATTTGGTAACCGAACGATATATATTGACATATATTCTCTGCTGTGTATCTTTGTGTTTGCATCTCTTCGAGATTATATACCTTGTATATTGATAACCCTCACAGTAAGGTCTGCCGCTCATATCCAGGCAGACTAGTATATGTTTGGTGCACAATTTATGTTAATAAATGTATCTCGTGTATTGAACCCGTGTGTGTGCGTTGTTAGTTGTTCTGACGATTGATTTTCTAAAAGCCACAACGAACAACCTCGTGATTACTGCTACAATTAATAATTGTCTCAGTAAACCCATCAAACCTCTACAACCACGATACACCACCATAAACTATATTAATTTAGGAACATAAACATATAGTGTAAACTGTATATGGCTGGTATTGGTAGTTTAAAGAAAAAATACACACCAGTATTCCACTTTCTTCCTAAACATTTTAAGCATCAAAGTCTTACATGTAGTAAGATTTTACCACGTTTCGGAAACGTTTTTACATGCTCCTTCTGACCATCTTAACTTTATATACTTTGTGAAAAGTCATAAGATATTCACATTTTCTGTGAATGTGCTCGTTATCGGAGTAAACAAAAGCATACTTTTAGAATTTGATTCATAGGGAATATAATATGGAATCACGTACCTAAAGAAATTAATAACGATATAATTATTTTTATGTACTGTAGCTCAAATAGTAGTATAATACACTTTCTATGGATACATGTGCTTCTACGCAACGCAGAAGCACATCCACAAGTAACATTACCTAGCTAAGAGAGGACATTGGCTAGCCATTATGATAAATACAGTGGAAAAAAGCAATTGGGAAAATAAGACCTGCTGATCTGTTATACATACCAGGAAGAGAACAGAATATGATTTTTTTCTGTTCGAA
>NC_090709.1:21988246-22038246 GCF_040954835.1 Lepisosteus oculatus | reverse complement strand
CCTTTTTATGGACACACATCGCATCTATTACACATGTAGAACTAAATATAAAGATAAAACTTAATATAAGAAGTCATGACATATCACACATGATGAAGTCTGGTCCAGAATAAACAGTTTACACTGACCCACCTTTATTTACCCTGGTCACTCACTTCTATTAACTGTTTAACTGGGTAACAAATTAATATTTCAATTTGGGATCTACACCTGGGAGCCCTGAAATGTTGGCCAGAGGGGAGAAGCTGATATTCAGACGTGTGAATATATTAAAAAAAAGGATCTGATGTTGTTTTTCACCTGTCTAATCAAAGCTTGTTCAAAAATTATCTGATTATAGGACACACGAGTTTATAATCATACTCATTCCACTTTTTAACCCCGTATATATGCACAATACGAAACGTATATACACTAAATCTCACGTGTGTCTCCCATAATATACATTTCTTTACGAAAATTAGGAACACTTACTACAATTATCAACCCCCCATGACGAGGCAATATTTCATACCTTTGTTTCTTTGTGGGTTCAAAGTTCTGTCCTGTCGTTTCACACGTAATGTTTTGGTAGTTATCTCAATGTTCCTTTGCAATTATCTCCAAGATCATCATCAACTTTTTGTAAAACGCTATGCACAACTGATATTTAAAGAAAGTCCTGTACCAAAACGTCTTCGTAGGGAAAGACAACTTTTTTTTCCTTACGTTAGTTGCTACACGGTTACTCAGAAAATCCATTAACCGCCTTTAAAAAAAAGTTTCGTTTTTTATTGTGGTTCACTGACATTTCTGTCACAATTCTGAGGGACCTCAAATAAAATTCACTTGCGGACGTTTAAAATAAAAAAAAATGGCGTGTAATGTTGCGAAGGGCTACTGTTTTTTTTATAGTTTGTCGATTGTAAGGGACGTGGGCCGCGATAGAAATACTGGACGGGGTGGGAAAAGGTTTATTGATGGTTTATTGTACCGCAACGGTCACAATTGACTCACCAGCAAAGATGGCGCCGAGGCCACATCGACTCCCTCCCGCCCTGCCTCGCACCGAAGCTCGAGCTGCGGAGCGCGACGCCAAACCGCCGGTCCACGGGCGCGGGCGCCGGACATAGACGTCATAAACCCTTCCGAGGCGCAGGAATTATAGATCACTGTAGTTTCTTCTGGACCCGGGTTAGGGACAGTGTGCCCTCCGTGAGAGTCTTCTGAGGAAGCCAGTGTCTCATGGGTGTCCAGGCTTGGTACCATCTGTCCATCACAGGACACACAGACACACACACTCACACACCCTGGACAGGACACCAGTCCATCACAGGACACACACACACTCACTCACACACCCTGGACAGGACACCAGTCCATCACAGGACATACACACACCCTAGATAGGACACCAGTCCATCACAGGACACACACACACTCACACACCCTGGACAGGACACCAGTCACTCACAGGACACACACACACACTCACACACCCTGAACAGGACACCAGTCCTTCACAGGACACACACACACAACCTGGATAGGACACCAGTCCCTCACAGGACACTCAGACACACACACTCACTCACACCCAGGACAGGAACCAGTCCATCACATGACAAACACACACTCACTCACACACCCTGGACAGGACAGCACTCCATCACAGGACACACACACACCAGGGCCAATTTTCCCAGAAGCCACACCCTGGACAGGAACCAGTCCATCACATGACAAACACACACTCACTCACACACCCTGGACAGGACAGCACTCCATCACAGGACACACACACACCAGGGCCAGTTTTCCCAGAAGCCAATTAGCCCAAAAGCCTGTCTTTGGACCCGGAGAACACAGGGAGAACATGCAGACTCCACACAGACAGCCCCCCGGGTCCAGACCCGAGCCCGGAGCCCCCCCGCGCTGAACCCCTCTGTACAGACGGCCGCACACAGCTCCGTTGTTCCCGATTCCCGAGGTGATCTGTTAAAAGAAGCCGGTGTGTTGCCTCCAGGTGACATTTCCTACTGGAGTCAGGACAGGAGGCTCTTCTGTACACAGAAGGGGGTGGGGGTGAGGAACAAGCCGCCCAGCCCTGTGGTTGAAGCCGATACCCCGGCTTCTCTCCAGACACAGCTGGGTGAGCTCCTCCAGTCAGTACAGGGGGCTCTACTGTACACAGAGGGTGGCGGGGGTGTGGAACAACTCCTTTGTTCGGGGCCTTGGGGCATTCTTGTTGTGAAAGGCGCTATATAAAAAAACTGAATTGAAATTGAATCTTACAGGTTTGGGTTTTTCGGAGATCTTGTCAGAGATCTTGTCTGACGTGCCATTTCAAAAACGTAACGACACTCCTCACGTCTTAGCGCCGCCTGTCTGTGACGTAACGTATGCTTACACAACCATGACGGTTTCATCATGGACAGCACGAAAGCCCGAAAAGTGGTTGACGTTTTAATTTGGCAACGCCACGATGGATCCCAGTTTTTTTTTTTATTTTGGGGGCCAAAGAGGACAAAAAAGGAAACGTCCGGAGGTGGATCGATGGTAATCTCTGCGGTTGTTCTGATGTTCTGGAAAAAACAAAACAAAAAAAAAAAACGGCTCGCTTGCCCGGTCGTGTAGTGTTTCCACACCCCACGCAAATCAACTTCTCTTCGCCCCCGGGGGCTCGTCGCCCGCCGCACCCCTCTCACGTGATAGGGGCTTCCCCCGGCTTTGACGTACTTACCCCACCCCCTTCGGCCAACATCATACCGAAGGTCGCGCTTCGGGCCGCGGCGATGTTGACGGACTGTCTTGTAGCGTGAGAAGGGTTTAAATTTCGACTTAAGGAGTTGGCCATCGTTATATTTCACGAGGTATCATACGGGGGGAAAAAGAACATTTATATTTATCAACCTACTAGTAATACTGGGTGGATGTCACGTTCCCCAAAGTTCAGTGCCTCTCTCTAATAAAGTAGAAACGCGACATTAAACTCCGTTCGAAACGGGAGAAATCACCAGGACACGATACAACGTCCGGAAAAGAAAAAAAGAACTCCTATTCCCATTTGTAATGACCCCGTCGTGTTTTTCCCGGTGTGCGCTTATCTTTCGGAGACCGTTTCTCTCTGGTGTTGTTTTGCTGTTGGAATAAATGCCGAGGTGACCCTTCTGTGTGGAGTCTGCGTGTTCTCTCCAGCGGGTCGTTTCCTCCACCGCAGGGGCTGGTCGAACCTGGGTCTCCCAATCGTCACAGAAGTGTGTGTCGTTTTGGGTGGTGGTGGGGGGGTGCATCGGGGATACTGCGCCCCAAGGGGGTGACCTCTCACCTTACTCCGGACGAAGGGAGAAGACCTGTACCTTCACGAGTCCGGGTTGTGAAAACTTCTTCTGGCAGTTCAAAACGTTTCAAAGGGACTACAGCGCTACCCTGTTTTCCATTTGTATCGTGTATTATTAGACAGTCATAAGTATCTGTACTGATCACAGAGTCCCCCTCTCACTGCCAGGACTGAAGCCCAGTGCAGCACGAATAATAATAATAATTAATGAGTCTGGACTCTCCACTCAGAGCTCCTCCCAGGTCAGGGGGATCCCCTCCAGCCCCCCCAGTGTGCAGCCCCTACCTGGATGATGCTCCAGTCCGCTCAGCACACAGCAGCTCTCAGTGGGGAGGAGAGCAGAGGGATGGAGCCAGTTCAGAGAGGGGGGTGATACGGAGGCCATGATGGGTCAAGACCAGGGGGGGAATCAGGCCAGGACACTGGGATAACACCCCTACTCTTCTCCAGAAACACCCCGGGATTGTTAACGAGCACAGAGAGTCAGGACCTCGGTTTTACGTCTCATCCTAAGGACGGCGCCTGTTTACAGTCCAGTGTCCCCCGTCACTATACTGGGGCATCAGGACCCACACAGACCGCAGGGTGAGAGCGCCCCCTGCTGGCCCCACTCACACCTCTCCCAGCAGCAACCTTAGGGGGGGGGAGGAAAAAAACAAAAGCTAAACAGATTTTTTTTTTAAAAATGTTTATTGATGCTTAACAAAAGGTCATCAGTCCAGTCTGGGGCCCCTCAGCTTCAGTCCAGACCAGTCTGGGGCCCCTCAGCTTCAGTCCAGTCTGGGGCCCCTCAGCTTCAGTCCAGTGCAGTCTGGGGTCCCTCAGCTTCAGTCCAGACTGGGGTCCCTCAGCTTTGGTCCAGCACAGACTGGGGTCCCTCAGCTTCGGTCCAGTCTGGGGTCCCTCAGCTTCGGTCCAGCACAGCCTGAGGTCCCTCAGCTTTGGTCCAGTCCAGTCTGGGGCCTCTCAGCTCCAGTCTAGTCCAGTCTGGGGCCCCTCAGCTCCAGTCCAGTCCAGTCTGGTGTCCCTCAGCTCCAGTGCTGTCCAGTCTGGGGTCCCTCAGCTTCAGACCAGCACAGTCTGGGGTCCCTCAGCTTCGGTCCAGCATAGACTGGGGTCCCTCAGCTTCGGTCCAGCACAGTCTGGGGTCCCTCAGCTTCAGTCCAGACTGGGGTCCCTCAGCTTCGGTCCAGCACAGTCTGGTGTCCCTCAGCTCCTGTCCAGTCCAGTCTGGGGTCCCTCAGCTTCGGTCCAGCACAGTCTGGGGTCCCTCAGCTTCGGTCCAGTCTGGTGTCTCTCAGCTCCGGTCCAGTCCAGTCTGGGGTCCCTAGGCTGCAGTCCAGTCGTCTGGGTCCCTCAGCTCCGGTCCAGTCCAATTCAGTCCAGTCCAGTCCAGATCTTAGCAGGCACAGAACCAGGAAAGGAACCTGGAAAGAATATTGTTATTGCAGGTGTGAGGGACACAGACACAGACGTCACCATGACATCAAACAGCAAGAGGAGACTCCTCCTTGAATCACAGACACGACCGGGCGGCGCCCCCCTGTCTGCTCACCTGCACCTCCTCTTCCTCTTCTTGTCCTTCCCGGCAGCCTGCTCCTCCTCTCCCTCGCTCTTCCTCTCCTGACCCACGGTCTCCGCCGCCTCCATCGGCTCGTCCTGATCATCTGTCTCCACCGACACGCAGCTCAGAGAGTTTAAAAAGACGCACCAGCGCTTCTGAAGCAGAGACAGGAGAGTCACATTAAGAGTCGGACTGGACACTCCAGTACATGAACACTGCACTGGGAGAGAAGGGTTGATACAGACACACTGACTGGACACTCCAGGACATGAACACTGCACTGAGAGAGAGAGGGGTTCATACACACACACTGACTGGACACTCCAGTACATGAACACTGCACTGAGAGAGAGAGAGGTTCATACAGACACACTGACTGGACACTCCAGTACATGAACACTACACTGAGAGAGAGAGGGGTTCATACAGACACACTGACTGGACACTGGACAGGAGTAAAGAGAGGATCAGAGCATTACCCACCTTCTTTTTCTTCTGTCTCACAGGAGGTGGTGATTGGACCTCCTCCAGCTGGAGTCCGAGGAGGGAGAGAGGGGGCAGGAGAGGGACAGCACAGGGAGAGAAAGAGAGAGACAGGTGAGTCAAGTGTCCCAAGAGTACAGAGACTCTGCTGAGATCACACTCGCAGTGAGTGACACCGACACTAACCAGCCTCAGGACAGCACTGCTAGAGCACCACAACCCAGACTCAACCACATCACAGCACAGATCAAACAGCAATATCTCACACATTGGGACACACACACACAAATACAACATAAACTGGAATGCTACAGAACCTTAAACAGACAATACACACTAGCTGAATATTTGACCAAAATAAAAAATAACAAACAGAAACAGACCCTGACGAAGTACAGGCTCAGTGACCACAACTTGGCCATAGAAACTGGGCGACACAGGCAGACCTGGCTGCCCAGAGAGGACAGGCTGTGCTCCCACTGCCAGCGGGGAGAAATAGAGACAGAGGTGCACTTCCTACTGCACTGTGACAGATACTCTGGGATTAGAGAAACATTCTTCCCGAAATTCAGAAATCTAATCCCAGAGTTCCCACACCTGCCAGAATCACAACGGGTCCCAATCCTACTGGGAGAGGGAGGAGGGAACTCAGTTGATCTGGCAGCCCAGTATGTGATCTCCTGTCACAGCCTGAGGAACAGTGAGTCTGTCTCCCAATAATGCTCCAGCCGCCTACAGTATATGTCAATATTTTATAATATGTCTTTGTTTTAAATGTCTGTAACATGTCTGCTTTACGCAGAGAGTGGCGGGGGTTGGATATCAAGGCCTGACGATACCGCATTATGCAGAGAGTGGAGGGGTGGGATGTCAGGGCCTGACGACACTGCTTTATGCAGAGAATGGAGGGGTGGGTGTCAGGGCCATACGACACTTCTTTATTCAGAGAGTGGAGGGGGTGGGATGTCAGGGCTAGATGACACTGCTTTACACAGAGAGTGGAGAGGTGGGTGTCAAGGCTATACGACAGTGCTTTCCGCAGAGAGTGGTGGGGGTGTGATGTCAGGGCCATAGGACAGTGCTTTACACAGAGAGTGGTGGGGGTGGGATGTCAGGGCCATATGACACTGCTTTACACAGAGAGTGGCGGGGCTAGGATGTCAGGGCCATATGACACTGCTTTACACAGAGAGTGGTGGGGGTGGGATGTCAGGGCTTGACGACACTGCTTTATGCAGAGAGTGGAGGGGTGGGATGTCAGGGCTATACGACATTTCTTTACGCAGGGAGTGGCAGGGGTGGGATGTCAGGGCCTGACGATACTACTTTACACAGTTAGTGGTGGGGATGGGATGTCAGGGCCATACGACACTTCTTTACGCAGAGAGTGGCAGGGCTTGACGACACTGCTTTATGCAAAAAATGGAGGGGTGGGTGTCAGGGCTATATGACAGTGCTTTACACAGAGAGTGGTGGGGGTGTGATGTCAGGGCTTGACAACACTGCTTCATGTAGAGAGTGGAGGGGAGGGTTTCAGGGCCATAAAACACTGCTTTATGCAGAGAGTGGAGGGATTGGTGTCAGGGCCATATGACACTACTTTACACAGAGAGTGGTGGGAGTGGGATGTCAGGCCCTGACGACACTGCTTTATTCAAAGAGTGGAGGGGTGGGTGTCAGGGCTATACGACAGTGCTTAATGCAGAGAGTGGAGGGTTGGGTGTCAGGGCTATACGACAGTGCTTTCCGCAGAGAGTGGTGGGGGTGTGATGTCAGAGCCATACGACACTTCTTTACGCAGGGAGTGGCAGGGGTGGGATGTCAGGGCCTGACGATACTTATTTACGCAGAGAGTGGCAGGGGTGGGATGTCAGGGCCTGAAGATACTGCTTTTCTCAGAGAGCGGAGGAGGTGGGATACGACCTCTCAGTGGGGCCAGCAGGGGGCACTCACCCTGCGGTCTGTGTGGGTCTTAATGCCCCAGTGTAGAGACGGGTGACACGATCTGGCCCACCAGCGACGAGCAGGTTACCAGATCTAGACAAAGGGAGCAACTCTTAGTCGTATGAGCTTAGTCACACATCGCAGCGATTAAAAAAACAAAACAAACATATTATGTCTGTTACTAACGACTTTTTTTTCCTACATTGAAAGTCACTTTCCCGGGTGATTTTCTAGCACGACTGGGGCTCTTCATTTCTCCTCGGTGTCTCATCGCGGGCGGATTTGAAACAGACCACAGAAGGTGGTCACACACTATATTATTATTTAGAGACAGGCTCACTGTCTGTATCTCAGGCTGGGACAGTAAATCACACTGTATTATTATTATTATTAATATTATTGAGAGTCTGGCTCACTGTTCCCCAGGCTGGGACAGGAGATCACATACTGTATTATTATTGAGAGACAGGTTCACTGTTCCTCAGGCTGGGACAGGAGATCCCACACTGTATTATTATTATTGAGAGACAGGCTTACTCTCTGTTCCTCAAGCTGAGACAGGACGTCACATACTATATTATTATTGATTGACAGGCTCACTGTTCCTCAGGCTGGGACAGGAGATAACACACTGTATTATTATTATTGAGAGACGGGCTCACTGTCTGTTCCTCAGGCTGGGACAGGAGATCACACACTGTATTATTATTATTGAGAGACAGGCTCACTGTCTGTTCCTCAGGCTGGGACAGAGGATCACACACTGTATTATTATTATTTAGAGAGAGGCTCACTGTCTGTTCCTCAGAGTTGGACAGGAGATCCCACACTGAATTATTATTATTGAGAGACAGGCTCACTGTCTGTTCCTCAGGCTGGGACAGAGGATCACACACTGTATTATTATTATAGAGAGACAAGCTCACTGTATGTTCCCCAGGCTGGGTCAGGAGCTCACACAGTATTATTATAATTATTGAGAGACAGTCTCACTGTCTGTTCCTCAGTCTGGGACAGGAGATTACACACTGTATTATTAGTATTGAGAGACAGGCTCACTGTCTGTTCCCCAGGCTGGGACAGGAGATAACACTGTATTATTATTGAGAGACAAACTCACTGTCTGTTCCTCAGGCTGGGACAGTAGGTCACACTGTATTATTATTATTGAGAGTGTGGCTCACTGTTCCCCAGGCTGGGACAGGAGATCCCACACTGTATTATTATTATTTAGAGACAGGCTCACTGTCTTTTCCTCGGTCTGGGACAGATGGTCACACACTGTATTATTATTGAGACAGGCTCACTGTCTGTTCCTCAGGCTGGGACAGTAGATCACATTGTATTATTATTATTAATATTATTGAGAGTCTGGCACACTGTTCCCCAGGCTGGGACAGGAGATCCCACACTGTATTATTATTATTGAGAGACAGTCTTACTCTCTGTTCCTCAAGCTGAGACAGGACATCACATACTGTATTATTATTGATTGACAGGCTCACTGTTCCTCAGGCTGGGACAGGAGATCACACACTGTATTATTATTATTGAGAGACAGTCTCACTGTCTGTTCCTCAGTCTGGGACAGTAGGTCACACTGTATTATTATTATTGAGAGTCTGGCTCACTGTTCCCCAGGCTGGAACAGGATATCCCACACTGTATTATTATTATTTAGAGACAGACTCACTGTCTTTTCCTCGGTCTGGGACAGATGGTCACACACTGTATTATTATTGAGACAGGCTCACTGTCTGTTCCTCAGGCTGGGACAGTAGATCACGTTGTATTATTATAATTAATATTATTGAGAGTCTGGCACACTGTTCCCCAGGCTGGGACAGGAGATCCCACACTGTATTATTATTATTTTGAGACAGGCTCACTGTTTGTTCCTCAGGCTGGGACAGGAGATCACACACTGTATTATTATTATTGAGAGAGAGGCTTACTCTCTGTTCCTCAGGGGGAGACAGGACATCACATACTGTATTATTATTGATTGACAGGCTCATTGTTCCTCAGGCTGGGACAGGAGATCAGACACTGTATTATTATTATAGTGAGACAGGCTCACTGTATATTCCCCAGGCTGGGACAGGAGGTCATATATTATATTATTATTATAGAGAGACAGGCTCACTGTATGTTCCACAAGCTGAGACAGGAATTCACACTGTATTATTATTATTGAGAGACAGACTCACTATCTTTTCCTCAGTCTGGGACAGTTGGTCACATACTGTATTATTATTACTGAGAGTCTGGCTCACTGTTCCCCTGGCTGGGACAGGAGATCACACACTGTATTATTATTATTGAGAGACAGGCTTACTCTCTGTTCCACAGGCTGAGACAGGACATCACATATTGTATTATTATTATTGATTGACAGGCTCACTGTTCCTCAGGCTGGGGCAGGAGATAACACACTGTATTATTATTATTGAGAGACGGGCTCACTGTCTGTTCCTCTGGCTGGGACAGGGGATCACACACTGTATTATTTTTATTGAGAGACAGGCTCACTGTCTGTTCCTCAGGCTGGGACAGAGGATCACACACTGTATTATTTTTATTGAGAGACAGGCTCACTGTCTGTTCCTCAGGCTGGGACAGAGGATCACACACTGTATTATTATTGAGAGACAGGCTGGCTGACTGTCTGTTCCTCAGGCTGGGACAGGACATCCCACACTGTATTACTATTATTGACAGATAGGCTCACTGTGTCTTCGCTTGGGCTTGAACAGGAGATCACACACTGGATTATTATTATTGAGAGACAGGCTCACTGTCTTTTCCTCAGGCTGGGACAGGAGGACATACACTGTATTATTATTATTGAGAGACAGTCTCACTGTCTGTTCCTCAGGCTGGAGCAGGAGATCACATACTGTAATATTATTATTGATTGACAGGCACACTGTTCCTCAGGCTGGGACAGGAGATAACACACTGTATTATTATTATTGAGAGACGGGCTCACTGTCTGTTCCTCTGGCTGGGACAGGGGATCACACACTGTATTATTTTTATTGAGAGACAGGCTCACTGTCTGTTCCTCAGGCTGGGACAGAGGATCACACACTGTATTATTTTTATTGAGAGACAGGCTCACTGTCTGTTCCTCAGGCTGGGACAGAGGATCACACACTGTATTATTATTGAGAGACAGGCTGGCTGACTGTCTGTTCCTCAGGCTGGGACAGGACATCCCACACTGTATTACTATTATTGACAGATAGGCTCACTGTGTCTTCGCTTGGGCTTGAACAGGAGATCACACACTGGATTATTATTATTGAGAGACAGGCTCACTGTCTTTTCCTCAGGCTGGGAGAGGAGGACATACACTGTATTATTATTATTGAGAGACAGTCTCACTGTCTGTTCCTCAGGCTGGAGCAGGAGATCACATACTGTAATATTATTATTGATTGACAGGCACACTGTTCCTCAGGCTGGGACAGGAGATCGCACCCTGTATTATTATTATTGACAGATAGGCACACTGTGTCGTCGTTTGGGCTGGGACAGCAGATCACACACTGTATTATTATTACTGAGAGAGAGGCTCACTGTCTGTTCCTCAGGCTGGGACAGGAGATCACACACTGTATTATTAGTATTGAGAGACAGGCTCTCTGTCTGTTCCTCAGGCTGGGACAAGAGATAACACACTGTATTATTATTATTGTGAAACAGGCTCACGGTTTTTTTTCCCGGGCTGGGAGAGAAGATCACACTGTATTATTATTATTATTGAGAGACATGCTCACTGTTTGTTCCTCAGACTGGGACAGGACATCCCACACTGTATTACTATTATTGACAGATAGGCTCACTGTGTCTTCGCTTGGGCTTGAACAGGAGATCACACACTGGACGCGGAGCCGATCATTTGCAATTGGGCTGTGCCGACAGACCAGGACGAGCTCTGTCGGCTCAAAAGCAGCGCAGGACCTGCAAGAACAACAGAAAGATTAGCATCCAGCGGGGGCTTCATAGTGAGCCCAAGATCTCATCAAGAATCGGCTCCAGCAACAGGGCTGGGCGCATTGTTCCATTCTCCGACCACTCTCGGTGTAAACAAGTCCCTCCTGGTCTCTGCTTGAATTGCACTTTCCTGCGTTTGCTTTGGTGTAACTGGCTTCCCCTGCATGGGCGAATGTGTAGAAGATCCTTAGTAAGTCATTGAAGAAAACCGAGAAGAGGTCGGAGTGGCCTCTGTCGTTCATCAACAATCCAGTCAGGCAGTACTCCTCTGTAAAGCGCCGTTCGTTCACATCGATTGGCTTTTTTTTGCCTTCATTCGTACAAGTAGTAAAAGCAGACGCCCCTATTCTGCCGTGACTCGGTTGCGGCTACAACGCAAAGTACTGACCACTATACGATCACGGCGAGTTACCGAGACACACGTGGCAGGGCGGAAAAGGTGTGCTCTCTTCGTGTGACATAATTCGGAAAAGTCCTGACGTTGCATTTCAACTGAGCCCCAGTATACATCGACCCTTCGACACTCTGAGTGACAACTCTCTTGCGTGTTTTCTCATATTTATGTAGTTTGCTTGCATGATGCCCGGAACAGCGGGGTTGTGTGTTCCCATATGGTCTAGCGGTTAGGATTCCTGGTTTTCACACAGGCGGCCCGGGTTCGACTCCCGGTATGGGAACGTGTCCGTTTTGCCTCCTGCTTTCCAAAAGATCAGCACCGTGTACGAAAGAGCCGCATTAAAACCGCTCGAACATGCAAAACGTGCGAGAAGAGGGGGCGCTTGTTTCCAACCGAAACTTCTCGCATGTGAGACGAGCTGATCATCGCTGTGGGAGTGTTACTCTGGTAGACAGGGCTGACCTTCGGCAATAGGATTTATACTCTCCAAGATGGTATTTGCACTTTCTGGAGAGGCGATTTTCTCCACTTCAGTAGCCCGATTTCGTCGATTGCGTGGAGAGGGCTGTAGAATGTGGCGCCGCCTTTCCTGCTCCATCCATGACAGGCGTGCTGGTCTCTGGAGAGAGAGCACGGTCCATCAGCGCACTCCAATAAAGGCACTGGAAGCAGCTGAATCGCATTGGCGAAGCTCAGCGCTGGGCCGCTGGGCACGTCTTACCACCGTTTCCGTAGTGTAGTGGTTATCACGTTCGCCTCACACGCAAAAGGTCCCTGGTTCGAAACCGGGCAGAAACAGCCTTCTTTTGTCGCCACACACAAAAGGGGATTGGGGATTCGCCTAGCGCTGTGATCGAACAGACCCACTCACCTCTTAGTGTGGCGGGATCTGCACAGTGCATGTCGCAGCGCATCCTGCTTTCACTTCAATGCGCGTCCTGATGTACCCCGGTCTCCCGCGTGACAGGTGGGGACAGGTGACAGGTCCTATACTAACGAGGAAGACATCGCTCTCTCCGACCCCCGGCATCATGTCCCGACCCACCGTGCTGGAAGCCGACGCGTGCTGTGATTCCTTTACGGAGCAGAAATGACAACCGAGGAGCCGAGAGATCATTTCAGCATTTCGCGTCTGAACGGAAAACACAGACGACCAACTCGGAATGACTTGCCTTTGACGCTAATCAAAGCGTTCTTTGTGCATCGAACAGACCCACTCACCTCTTATTGTGGCGGGATCTGCACAGTGCATGTCGCAGCGCTTCCTGCTTTCACTTCAATGTGCTTCCTGATGTCGAGTCGTGTGCCGTGCGGAGGCTCTGAAAGCGCGAGCAATGAAAAGGTGCACGGCGCTGTGGAAAGAAACACAGAGAAGTGAAAGCAAAAGGAGGTAGAAAGCTCCTGACAGCCGCTTCCTCTTCCCCCCCTTGCATTTTTCCCGTCTTGTTGTGCTAGCTGACAACGGCATGAAGAGGAAAACGGAGAAACCGTTTTTTTTATTTGAACAACAAAAATAAATATTATACAAAAAAGAGCACATGTGACGTATCAATAACATCGTCAGGGGCACGTGCTATAATCCAACTACACTTTCTGAAAATTCTACTGTCCAGACAAATGTACATGCTGATCTGCACTGAGCTGCTCAATTGAAATCCAGAAGGCAACACAGCCGCGCTCCTATACCAAGAGCCAAACCTGGACCGCCTGGGTAAAAAAAACAGGAAACTTAAGCACTTATCCATAGTGACAGCTTTTGAAAAGGAGCTCTAATATTCACAAATACGAAGACAAGGTTTAAAATACTCCATAGGTTTAAAATTCAGGAATATGAATGGTCAATTGTTTACAATTGGAGCTTTTATGTTTCGTATGATTTAGTGACTTTTTTTACAACATGTAGAAAAAAACAGCACACCTAAATGACAAAGCCTTAGAACTACAGAGAAAAACAAATTGCGTTTAAAGTAAGTTTAAAGGCTCGAGATAACAGTGCAATATAAACGCAAATGTTTGTCGTCTTTGTGGCGCTTACTTTTTGTTGCTTTATCGAATTTCATGCAGTTTATTTCTGACATAAGACATAACAAGCTTGTGTATTTATGAAAAAAAAGCAGGGCAACAATTTACGTTAAATGCACATATAGTAAATGTATTTACTCATATAATGGTGTGTTTTTTTGTCTAAAAATCGTTCATGAATGGTTTAACAGACACTTTGCATGATTAAAAAAATATATTTATGAATCTTAATGTTTTATACAATAACGTTTTATTGTGAACATCGGCCCTGTTTATCAATATCACCAGTACAGTTCTGGATTTTATTCTGCCTTCCTACGCACATATGAATTTCCTTTCACTCAACAGCTCGCATGTGTGGTACTGTAGCTTATTAGCGCCAGGGAGAAAAAGAACGTCGTTGGCTTTTAAATGATGAACCATTTGCGTTTATACAAAATGACAAAACGTTGTCGCTGACATTTGGCCATACTCTGTTTAAACACCTGTTGTTTTCTCTAATATTGGCTCCTGTGCTTCGGACCATTTATGAGAGGAGAAGACACTGAAAAAGTCGTGAGAAAGTGGATTTTACACCTGTGCCAGTGCTGTAGTGGTATCATACAGACGCCCATACAAATCCATCACAAGCTGGAAGCTCTGGAAGGCAACATAAAAGATTGCTCTGTCCGTTGGTGGATGAGGTATGCTCGTTTTTTTCAATGTAAAATGTAATGTACAAAGATCAAATTTGATTCAAAATCCACGAGAGGAAGGGAAGATATCACTTAAAAAAATAAGAACTGAATATTTGGATCCGGGACCTCATACTTATCAAATTATTAAAATAATACTTATTAAAATATCAGATTGTGTTTCTGCAACATTTCGTGCACAGGACGCCGTATTTAACAATAAAAAAACAGTCACAACGAGGGCTTTACACGCAGTCCTGGGTATTTTCCCCTTTTATATTTTTGCCACTTTATATCGAACCTGTTACACTCCCAAAAGTGCAGAGTAGCTTGTAAATAAAAATGTACAATTCACCGCTGGTATAAACAGATGTGGGCCTTGTTTGCCTTTGTAAGCATTTGTTTAAAAAATAAGTTCACAATACGTTAAAAACACAAAAAAACACAAATTTAATCATATAACGATACAAACTCAATACCAAATCATTATGCCAATTAAGTACCTATCCTTTGAAAACAGAGAACACCTTTATATCTACAAAAAAAAACGTGACATTTGTGTATACTTTTGAATTACAATGCAGGCAGAGTAGTCCTCTGAATTCAAAGATCAGATTTTGGCCAAAACAAGACAATCAGACGGGAGTTGAATTCGGAACAAGAGCCTCTGCTTCGTGGTTTATTGAGCTTTTGATCAACGTCTGAGTTAAAAAAAAATTGCTATTTCAACTCTTTGATTGAAGTACACAAGAAACACATTCCTCCAAGCCAGAGTCAAACCAGCAACCTAAGGATTCTTCATTATTGCCACTACAGTCCTCTGCTCTATCAACTGAGCTATCTGTTTCTGGCACATACTGCCCAATGTTGTGCAATGTTTTGGGTGATTTAAATCACAGTTCGACATCAGGTTTTCAACTCGTTTCCTTAGTCTTGTTTACCTTGAATTTAAGCCACGAATCAGGTTTCTACAGTATGAGCTTCTGGAGATATTACAAAATGTTTGATGGGGCATCAATCATTCCAGGCGGATATTGACACCTTTTTTTCTCGAGGGATCATATTAAACATTTCATTAGGATCGAGAGGAGGATCGCCATGAGACACAAAACAGTTTCTTTCTGTCTTTCTTAGAAAGTAGCATTTGTGCTACATTAATAATATTTTCGTGGAAATATAGAAGTTGTAATTTTTAAAACTTATATTTGAATCAAAATGTGGTTTTGAGTTAAATATTAGCGTGTTCATGGAATTAGTTTGTGTTTGTCATTACTATATATATATAGCCATGTTACCAGAATTTGTAGCTGAAGTTTAATACTTGTGTTTTTTATGATGATTAGCCATTTGTTTATTACAATATTGTATAAAATGCATAATTTGAACTATATATTTTTCAGGGGTGAATAATTGTATATTCTCAGAATAAATTTCTAGACCAAATCATTGGCTTGATTTACTAGTTTCTACAACTATGAGACCTATCTTTGATGTATAATAGACCTTTAACTATATAGGTATAATAGTCCTCTAAATGTTTCCGTATAATAAAACTCCAACCATTTATGTATAATGGACATACTGTATAATCAGAGATGTGTAATTGACGTATAATGATATACGTATATTAAAATTTCATTCTAGACCAATTACGGACCACATTTATACATCTAAGGTATGTGTTTAATCAATGTACTGTACATCAGGAAAATAAAGCATATGCTCAGTAGAGGGGTTGTCATATTTTGTCTGTTAATCAAACATAAACAACAATTATGGACAACCATTTTTTGCCAAGGTTGTGAATATTATAATGCCTTTAAAGTCACGTTTAAACTTTCTGTAAAATTAAAAAAAAACACAGAAATACAAGCGGGCACTGATTTGTGTTCACGATACTCAAATGTAACAAATCCTGCTCTGGAAATTGTCTCTTCTCCCCTTGTGAGCCACAATCCCACCAAAAGGTCTCTGTGTGTCTCTGTTTGGGAGATGTCAAGATGCTGAGCCTGTGCTGTGCTTCAGTGGCAGGTGTAGAAGACACGCTGTTGTACACGGAATGCAAATTGAGCTCCTTGGACATGAAAACTGACAGATGGTTAAACCTTCTCTCAATAAACAGGAGATCCTGTGTCCGAAGTCCTGAGGTGTCTTTCTTCCTGTCTTGTCATACAGAATGTATCATTAAGGACGACCACATATGGCTTGATTTTGTTAAATGCAAGTATTTATTTCCTTTCTTGGAACCACTTGTTTTTCGAGAATTTCTAACAATTTGTGAAATATGAAATAGAAATCTTGCTTATAAGTGCAGAAGAAATACTGCCAGTTGGCAAGAGAACGACACCATTTTTTTTTCTTTAACCAAAAACCTGCATAGGGAGATAAAAATCCAATTGAAAAAATCCACTTGAGAAGTTTTCGTTGGGGAAGATGGTTGTGGAAGGGCAAAAAAATCGCAGGTGATTCACTCCTCTTGACTAGGTGGCGCTAGGAAGTGCAGAGTTTATATCCGGCTGAAGAAACTCCTCTTTCTCAGCTCCGCTTCTCTATTGTTTTGAAGTTGCGGCCGCGCTAACGAATGACGTCATTATACTACGCGACCCTGCATGTACTTCAACTACGTGTGGGTGACTGAATAATTTTCTTTAGATAACGAAAGTTGTTGTTTTTCTTTAAAATAACTTCAGGTTCTGAATACGTAACGTCTTGTCGACTGTGTTTATGCTTGAACAGAGCACAGCCCTGACAACAGGATCTGTGAAGAATAAAAAATAAGTTGTTCTGTTTAAACTTCGGAAGTCAGTCTTTGTTTCTGACCGACTCTGAAGAAGGATGGCGGAGTGCTTGTTAAATCTGCAAACCCAGCTTGACTCTTTCATGCACGTTTTGCTCAAATCGATCGTGTATGAAGTGTCAGAAGTTTTTGGAAACAGGATGTCTGACTCCGAGAACGAGTTTCAAGACAAACTCCGCAATATCTCCCAGATCCTGGTGAGACGGGCCGTGTTTAAAATCACACAGTGTGTGGAGGACAGTGTCGGGAGTGAAATGGCGCAACTGAAGAAGGAAAACGAGAGCTTGAAGTGGAGATTGAAGCTGTGGGAGAAGGAGTCGGGAGCAGAAGGATATCAGGGACCGACAGATCATGTTGGATACACGCTTCCCTGTGAAGTGACTGCAGGAATAAAAGAAGAAATGGACACGAAACTAGAGCTGTCAGGTCAGTGTGGTGACTTGTATGTAGTCGGGATCTGTGCGAGTTTAAAAACAGTGTCTTTAACTTCCTCACTGGTGAGAGTATAGTGGAGAGATGCAGAGTGAAGTGGGAAAGACTTGTGTGTTGTAGCAACGGGATTCTTTACTGGAAACTAAACTGTTTTGTCTGGTTACGGTAATAAACACCTCGTTCAGATTCAGCAATTGTTTCACTGAATCAGTGAATAAATACAACGTCATTAGGAAAGAAAACGTATAGATATTGATTTTACGTCGTATTGGCTTTTTATATATTTACTGATGAATGTGTATATAACAATAATTTTAATCGGTTTAAGTATTTCAGTCCTCCGGTCCTCCTCTTCTCAATGCAGTCTTAATCTTAATGTACTGTAGTGTCCAGTCGGTCAGTGAGTCTGCATTAACCCCTCTCTCTCAGTGCTGTGTTATTGTACTACAGTGTCCAGTCATTGTGTCTGTATTAACTCCTCTCTCTCTCAGTGCAATGTAAGTGTACTTTAGTGTCCAGTCAGTGTGTCTCTATTAACCTCTCAGTGTCAGTGCAGTGTTAAATGTAGTGTGCAGCGTTATGTGTAATGTTGTTGTGATATTATTCCAGTAGACTCGCATTTTATACAGCAGTTTTGGTCCTGACAAAGCCTGTATATCCAAAATTGCATATAATCAGAACACCATCCTTAAATGGAGCGGAGGGGCGGAGCAGTGGCTCTGTGGCTAAGGATCTGCGCCTGTGGCTGGAAGGTCGCAGGTTCAAATCCTGCGGCTGGCAGAGGAATCCTACTCCATTGGGCCCCTGAGTAAGGCCCTTAACCCTAACTGCTCCAGAGGTGCTATACAATGGCTGACCCTGCGTTCTGACCCCAAGCCTCTCTCCCTATCTGCTTGTCTCATGGAGAACAAGCTAGTGTATGTGAAAAGATAAATTCCTAATGCAAGAAATTGTATAGGGCTAATAAAGTAATCTTATCTTATCTTAAACAACTCATCTGTCACTGTACTAGCATGTCCATGTATATAGTGTAAATTACAATAAAAACAGTGATACAATTTAACTTTTCTTGTCTTGCTTTTTTTCCCTCTTTGTACTTATATTGATGTTCATGCTGCATGATAACTAGTGACTAGTTCCCAAAGAGCAGCTCAGCTGCGTGCTGTTAAGACTTGAATTTTTGGGGATTCCCACATCTTTATTTATAGTATTTGATTTTTTTTTCACAGCTGACTGGCTATACATGAATTTGTGTAAAAATACGTAACGTAAAATATGAGTCTGCTGTATTTTAAATCCTTTTTCAAGTTATGTGTTCAGAGATGAAGTGTGTTTGAATCTGTGATGTATATCAAGTTCTGAAAATGAGTTTTGAAAAGTTAATTTACTTACTACTGTTGTGTCATACAAATGACAAAGTTCAGGTGTCAGTGAAGCAGAAGTCTCTTTATTTCATATGCATATGGAAGTCTGGCTTCCAACCACCGGACTTAAAAATAAGTAGCTAAAGATGTTATTTTATACCTTTAAACAAACAAGTTACTATGACGCATTCTAAACAAATGATAAGACAGCAACACATGCCGATTAATTATATCTAAGTTGCAGACTAGACAACAGTTAGTTCTTTTCACATTCTGGGCGTACAGCCAGCTTACCAAATACATGCCCTTTACCTTACTGACCAAGAACAGGCAGCATCTTTAAATATTTGGGCACAAAGCTAACTTCAAGACACTAGACTGCATAGTTTGCAAAATACAAAAAAATACAAAAACAAAAAAATGATATTATCATCTCACTTCCCAGGTCTCTCCCTTATCTCTTCACTGCTAAATAACGTCTTTGCTATCTGAAATTTAAATTTTAAGCTAGTACTTTTTGTGTGGATATTACTTCCTTTTGAGCACTACTTGAAGCTCGTGTTAAAACTCAGGGCTCAATACTTGACCCTTTACTTTTCAGCATTTACATGTGTCCACTTGGTCAGCTTTTAAGGTCACATGGCCTCAACTGTCATTTCTATGCTGATGATTTTCACCTAGACGTCCATACCAAACCTGACAGTGATGTGGCTTTCTCTATTTTATCGAATTGCATCTCCGACAGAAAAAAACCTATGTGACTCAGAATTTCCTTCATCTTAACTGTGACAAGACTAGAGTCATGCTTATTGGCACCACCCACAAACTTTGTAAAACCAATGCTCTAGACCTATCCGTAGATAGTTCTGTACTTGAGCTTCAGTCTAAATTGAAAACCCGAAGATATTTAACTCAGACCTGACATTGGACCCATATGTGCAGCATATTGTCAAAGCATCTTCCTTTCACATACTATACAGCCACCTTTGAAGGTTTTATATACAGATGCAGCCATTCAAAACGCGTGAGGTACACCATGGTACAACATGGTGGGCGTGTTGCATCAAAACACGGTATGATGCAGTGTAACATGTCATATGACGTCATATCGGAAAGTATCCGGAATCACCTTGTAAAACTGCCAGGAGGAGCTATTAAAGGTTAACTCTCATGTACAGCATTTGAGCTTTTAAATTTAAACTGTGTATTACAGCATGTTAATCATCAGTCATTAAAAAGTTAGTATATTTTTTGAATGCAAGATTGTTCAGTTGGGCAAAAGTACACAACACAACCTTTATCATAAATATTTTAATTATGCAGAAATATTTTATGCATCAAAGCCTTTACCGAAGATATCACTAATAGTATTAATGAATGACCTTGGATAAGCTGTAAACTCAAAGTATTACGCTGGTCCACATTATTTGTAACCGTCATTTTAAATGAAAATACTTTTAATTTTTCATCGACAAAAAGTAACACCACAGCATTTCGTTGATCTAACTAACAAGAATGGGACATTAGCTTGACAATATGATAAAGGAATAAATGACTTTTTTGGTTTATTTCTTTAACACATTTATTTGAACATTTCCATCGATTGTACAAGCACTGAAAAACTGCCAAATCCCTAGTTCGTCGGGCATTTTCTTTTACTATAACAGACATAAAAACTCCCTTGCTTTTAACAGAGCGTTTCATAATTTCTAACAACGAAAATGATTTAAACTGCGACACTTTTATATCAAGAGCTCAAAATATCACAAGGATCCTCAAGAGATCAACAAAGACAACAGAAAAAGATATGTGTATCAGATACTGTACATGAGAATCCAAGCTTTTTTTATCTACGCTAAGAAGTAGTCTTTAAAATTTCTTCATCACACAGTGAAGTCAAAATTCCGGGATGTGCGTATATTAGAAAATATAGGACTTCTTCGAATGTGTGTCAGGCAATCAGACTTTGGGACCAGAATTATCAGTTTTATTAAATGTCTTTTTGATACAATCAGACAAATGCAACATAAATTGTTATCTTTGTCTTTTAAGTATCTTAATAAACTATCAGCATAGCTTTCTCCCCGTTTAGATTTATTTTTCTTGGGATTTTGGGATCAAACGTGGGAAGATTAGATTGTAATCATTTTTATTTTTTAAATACATTTTAGGAAAGTGTAATCTATACTAAAAAGCTGTATTTATTTTAATGATTCCCTCTCGCACTCCAAAACATACTGGTAAGTTAATTGGCTTATGGGAAAACTGGCCCTGGTTATGTGTGTTTGTGTCTGTCTGTCCTGTGATGGACTTGCGCTATGTCCAGGGTGTATTCTGCCTTGTGTCCGTTGCTTACTGGGATAGGCTCCAAATCCTCTGTACTGGATAAAGAGATTAGAAAATGGATGGAAGTAAAGGCACTGTGTGGATGGAACTATACACAGTGTTAGAAACCCACTGTGAGATGGCAGCATCTCACTGAGGCTAAATTATTTTATAGGGCTGGCTTAAGGAAACAGCCTTTCCACCTCTCTTGCACATCAATAGCCATACCTAGTTAGTTATTTCAACAAATCTTAAGATGCTGGCTCTGTGGATCCGCATCAGCTATGTTTGTCCATTCCTTCAATTCATGTGCATCCAACACACAGTTCAATGCTAGCAACTACACAAAATCTAAAATACAATCCTCATTTCAGTATCTATGTAAACATACAGTCTGTTAACTTCATCATCTTCATCAAAAGTATGCCTAACCCCATCAGGTTGTGTTCTTGTTATCAGTGTATTCCTCAACTTTCCTCAAATTATCTTTTTCCTACCAACATCTCTAGTCTTATATCCTGCAATAACTCAGCCAACACTTAACCCCTCAAAAGCTGCATGTGTTAATTTCTTTAAATCACAAATATCATATGTAAATACTGGCCAAGTAATGCTCTGCATGGTGGAATAATAGTTTATTTTAAAGGGAACTAGAGAAACTAGGAACTAGAGAAATCAAGAAAGCCATTTCTTTCTAGAATTAATAAATGCACATCCTGTTCACTGGGGAAATTAAATCCACACTTTAATATGCATCTTTAATATGTTCAGAATTTGACAGCGAGAATCCTGATCGGGATGCATTACGCCTGTCCTTGCACTGGCTTCCTATCAGGTTTCGAGTCAACTTCAAAATCCTCATCCTCATTCAGTACCTATCTGGCTTATTATCTGTCTACTCCCCACCTTTGTCCGTCTGACTCTGGTCTTCTAGCTGTCCTCAAGAACATCTACATTCTGTGGGTGACAGGACCTTCTCTAGCTGCACCCCAGAGCTCTGGATTTGTATCCCCAGTGATATCAGTCACCTACCCTGAGTGCATTTAAATCTAACCTCAAAACCTTTTTCAGACGAATTAGTGTCTGTATCTGCTTCATTTTCTAATTGTGGTAGCACTTCTAACTGCTTGTCTTTCTTTTATGTATTTACTTTGTAATCTGTGGTCCTTATAACTGTTTTTACATCTACTGTATTGCTTTATTGCTTTGTCACTCTTCTCATTCGCTCTTTGCTAAATGACTTTTCATACTAATCTGATCAATCTAACTGCTTATTTTCTGTGCTTTCTCTATCCTGTTAGATTTACAATTATTCTGAAATTTTTCTTCTTGAAATGACTCATTTTTAAATACCTTTTTTCACTGTTAATATCTTGCAGCAACTATGCGACAAAATATACACTTAGCTCAACCTGACAGTTCATCCTGCTACCAACATTGAATAAAAAAATCTTTAGATTTCTATATTTGTCTTTATCTAGTGGTTTCATTAGTGACACAGGCTAAACTTTCTTGGAAAAATGTATTTTATGTGTTGCGAAAAACTGACTTGCTTTAACAAAATATATTTACAGATCCTTTCGCCTGGCAATCTACCTGAATGCCCAACTATCTGTGAAGCCCTCCATGAAACCATGTTTGCTATTAATTCATTTGGATCTCACTGACAGAATTGCTGTTTTTTATGCGTGCTAAGTTTCTGATTCCTCACTCTGTTTCATGTGTAGAGATGGATAAGACTTTATTGATCCCAAAGGGAAATGGACGTACATGTTCATGAACATGTTTGCATGTTCTTTTGTAATATACACTTTTTGTGATTTTTTTGTATATCTAAGCAAGTGTTCCTGCATCCCTCTTCTGCACTATGTATAGTCATGGCTTTTTTCTGTTTGCTTATTTCAAAGTAACACCTGCTCCATTTCTAAAACTTTTTGCTCTTGTGCATTTTTGTATTTTTTACACCTCTAGCACTTTAACGTCCTGAATTTATATTTGCCTTAATTTGTAGGACGAATTTTTGTTTTAGCCTTAAAAAGCTTCAGTTTTCACTATCTTTTGTTTCTTGTCCTTCAACTGTTATTATTGATCATCGAAGTATTGTACTTGACATGACTTGATTCACCCTTTCCTGAACATCTGTGAGTGGCAGAGATAGTGCTGTCTCTGGTGCGATCTTTTGCAGCTGACATTTCACTGTTTTAAACGAATAAGAAATTAGATTGCTCATAAATCACTTATTCTAAATAAACACAGTGTAATTGCTCTCTGAAAATGTTTGATTTGGAGACCTTGATCGAAACTGATTTTAGATGTCAGAAAGGATTTATTTTCTCTGTGTATTTCTGTGTGCGTATTTCCTACATTGCTTTGTCGAGATTTTAACTTTATATTTAGGCTCAGATTTCAACTATAAATCTCACACTAATTACTAGCGGTAAATACTGATGTTTTGCTCCCTCTTACCACAAAAATCTATATGTATTGTATCTGGGATGACCTAATTTTTGTACGTGTACCTACTGTGATTCGGAAACGGAACGGTTAAAGATGGCGACAAGTCAGGCACCCAGAGGGAGGGGGAGAGGGGGTGCGTCTTCCTGCCTCCATAACTAAAATGCCAAATAGGAGTGGCTTAAGCGATGTACACAGTCATGTAACTGACAGTTTGAGGTAGCCTATCGTATAGATTTCGCTTTGTTGCTGATAGATTAAGCTTTCGAAACTCAGCCCCAAATTCATGTGACTGATTTTTCACCCTGTTTCATTGGTTAAACGCAATGATCACATGCACCACCATGGTAACTTGCATGTGTAGTTTTTAATTCAGTTTGAATTATAACTGTACGTACTGTCTTCATATTTGGCAAGGGCTTTAAAGAGAGGGCGCGCGAAAAATATTCGATGCCGTCGTCCTGGAAGAATTTGACCTCAGAACGTTTGACTAGCCTACTGTATGTTCCTAAATTAATATCATTTATGACCTTCTATCTATATACCTTCTTCTGCTCCTCTTCTTTTTATGCTCAGCTACTAAAATTTCCCTTTAGCGGTAAAATTTCCTATAAATATTCAATACTAAGCGGATTAAAATGTGCACAGTAAAGAGATTAAATGATTAAATCTTTTCACTACCGACTAATGCACCATGAGTGCCCGTCGGTACCGTGCATTTTGAATGGCTGCATCTGTATAATAAAGTTTATTATTATTATTATTATTATTATTATTATTATTATAATAAAGGTCTTGTCTTCTTGTCCTGTGTTTTCAGGCTCAGAGGCCAGTGTTCTCCCTGATGCTGGGGAAAGGGCTCCTCTTGAACAGCAGCACAGTGAGGAGGAGGAGTGGAGCTCCAGTCTGATGTAGGAGACAGAGATCACTGCTGCAGAAGGGAAAGAGACACTCAGTGAGCAGCACACAGAGAGCAGACAGAGTGTGGAGGATCTGGACTCTGTGCCCATGATGAAGACGGAGCCTGAGAGTGGGACACCTGGACTCTTAGTATGTGATGCTTTTACAGAGAAGATTAATAATCAGGACACGAACAATATGTCACAAGGTTGTAATGAACTTTACTGTGTCTCTGTACAAGAGCTCAAAGAAGAACTGAGTGAGTTTAATCTTACAGATAAGGACATGGAGCCCCAGTTGATTGACCCCGCAGAGCTGAAGAAGGAGCCCCAGGTGATTCAGACTGCTGAGCTGCACACTGAAGGACACGATGGAGAAAACAAATCTCAGTTTCAGAACAGAGAGCAAAATCATTCCATGAAGGATTTGCAGAATAAGAAACCCCAGCATGATCAGACAATGAGGAAGAATCACTCAAAGCCTTGCTCAGATGGAGTGGACAAACTGCCATTACAACACAGGGATGAGCAGCCTTTTTGTCAGTCTAGAATTTCAAAAAACCTTCGCTCAGGAGAGAAATCTTTCACTTGCCGTCAGTGTGGGAAGAGTTTTAGTCAGTCACACAACTTAAAAAGACACCAGAGTATTCACACAGGAGAGAGACCATTCAGCTGCAATCAGTGTGGGAAGAGTTTTAGAGACTCAAGTGCCTTAATAGTCCACCAGCGCATTCACACAGGAGAGAGACCATTCAGCTGCAGTCAGTGTGGGAAGAGTTTTAGTCAGTCAAGAACCTTAATAGTCCACCAGGGCATTCACACAGGAGATAAATTATTCAGCTGCTGTCAGTGAGGGAAGCGTTTTAGTCAGTCACACTACTTAAAAAGACACCAGCGTATTCACACAGGAGAGAGACCATTCAGTTGCAGTCAGTGTGGGAAGAGTTTTAGAGTCTCAAGTGCCTTATTAGCCCACAATCGCACTCACACTGGAGAGAGACTGTTCAGCTGCAGTCAGTGTGGGAAGAGTTTTAGTAAATCAAGTAACTTAAGAGCCCACCAGCGCACTCACACAGGAGAGAAACCATTCAGCTGCAGTCAGTGTGGGAAGAGTTTTAGTCAATCACATGACTTAAAAAGGCACCAGCTTGTTCACACAGGAGAGAGACCGTTCAGCTGCAGTCAGTGTGGGAAATGTTTTAGTCTTTCAAGTAACTTAAGAGCCCATCAGCGCATTCACACAGGAGAGAGGCAATAGAAAACACTAGGGAGGAGATCACACACCTATCTACATCAGTGGAACTGCAGTGGAGAGGGTCAGCAGTTTCAAGATCCTGGGAGTTAACATCTCAGAGGACTTAACCTGGACCCACCACACTAAAACCATGGTCAAAACAGCACGGCAGTGCCTATTCTTTCTCCGTAGGCTAAAGAGGTTTGGCATGCCATCACATATCCAGGCCAACGTCTACAGGTGCACTATTGAGAGCATCCTGACTGGTTGCATCACTGCCTGGTATGGGAACTGCTCCGCCCGGGATCGCAAAGTACTGCAGAGGGTGGTGAAGTCAGCACAGCTCATCACCGGCTGTGAGCTACAAAACATCCAGGATATCTACTCAGCTAGATGTCTGAAGAAGGCCAGGTCCGTTCTCAAGGACCGCAGTCATCGCAGTCACAAACTATTTTCCCTCCTACCATCCGGTTAACGGTACCAAAGTATTCGGTCCAAGTCCAACAGACTACGGAACAGCTTCTACCTCCAGGCAATCAGACTGCTAAATAGCCAACCTCCAGCTCCTTTAGCAAATCACCTGTAATGGCTACATGGACACACAGTTTTCACTGTATTCAGCATAACTGCACTACTTGTATATATTGCATACACCATGGACACATAGCAGCTCTACTCATATTGAGTTTTATTAAATTTCTATTACATCTGTTATTATGTAACCTTATTTTCATAATCTCAATTTTGTGATTTTTGTGTTTTTGTGATTTCTGTGATTCTTGTGATTTTTGTGAGCTTGCAGAAAAGACATTTCATTGCCAGCAACTACTGCTGCATGCTCTGTTGTTGTGCATTTGATAAATAAACTTTGAAAATAAATTGTTGCAGTCAGCGTGGGAAGAGTTTTAGTGACTGAATCACCTTAAGACACCACCAGCGCATAAGATAAGATCACTTTCTCACCTTAGGATTTTGTCTTCTCACAACACTCTCACTATGAGGCCCACAGATAGGAAGAGAAGCTAGGGGTCAGCATCTCTGGTGTAGTTGTGGTTAAGGGCCTTGCTCAGGGGCCCACCAGCATAGGATTTCTCTGCCAGCTGTGGGATTTGAACCAGCAACTTTCCACCCACAGATATACATCCTTAGCTACAGAGCCACTGCACCTAATCACACCAGAGAGGGACCTTCCAGCTGCAGTCAGTGTGGAAAGGGTTTTATCCAGTCAGGTGACTTAAAAATACACCGCTTTAGTCACCACTTTAGTTTTTGATTTAATCATAGTCTTAGTCAAGTCAACTGAAATGTCTATTAGTTGAAGTAGGTAACTGCGTCAGCATGTGACATCTGTTAAAGGTTCCTCAGCTGACACTTTGCGTTTTCTTCTCTTTTCAGCATGGAACAAACCTGTACTTGTTCCTAAAATGTCTATTAGTTACTTTGTAGTCACCCACTTTTGATTTAGTCTAGTCAACTAAATGTTGACTATAATTACTCTTACTTATGGTTGATTAGAACAGAATTGGTTCTAGTCATGCAGTTTACTTTATGTGTATAATAACATGTATAAAGATTTACATGTTAGGATGAGCGATTATATGAGCGATTACATTAGGATGAGCGATCCCTCCTCAGCAAAGGGCTCAGTTTTGTACCAGTTCCAAGGAAGCTGGACATCCCCCAGACCAATGTCGACCTTAACCGCTTTTACCGCAGGATCCGTCTCAGAGCACATTTTGCCGACAATTCCTCTTCACAGGCAGCTGATAACAACCCGGTTATTGATGTCATTAACAACATTAATCCCAAACAGAGCTGTTGGACTCCCTCCTCTGGCCGTTTTCCACCAGTTGATTATTTCATCAACCAATGCACTAATCAAGCTCCCAAGGCACTCTCTATACCCAGTAAACATAGGTCTAACCTCACCCAAGGAGAAAATCAGGCGCTCCAGTCTCTTCGCAACAGGGATGATATCGTCATCAAACCAGCGGACAAAGGAGGTGCTGTTGTGGTGTGGCATAAGGATCTGTATGTCTTTGAAGCCTAAACAACTAACTGACACTAACTGACACTTCTGCCTACCTCCGTCTCCAACAGGACCCTACCACTGACTACCAAAAGGAAGTGGTATCCACCATTTCCCTTCTTATCAGCGGTAACGAGCTCCCCCAGGAGGCGAACCGGCTCATCATGGAACATCCACAGGTATCTCAATTTTACCTCCTCCCCAAAATCCACAAACCGGACACCCCTGGACGGCCCATCGTATCAGCATGTAACTGTCCAACTACTTACATCTCAGCCTTTCTCGACAGCCTCATGAGACCGCTGGTTGAAGATCTTCCCTCATACATCAAAGACACCAACCACGCGCTCCAACTTTTCAATGGTTTCCAATTTCAGGGTACCGAATGCCACATTTTTACCATGGATATCACATCTCTGTACACCGTCATTCCCCATAATGACGGCCTTACAGCCCTCAAGCACACGCTGGACAAACGCACAGTGCTTGATCCACCCACCCACACCATGGTACGCCTTGCAGAATTGGTCCTCACACTGAACGCATTCTCTTTCAATAATCTTTATTACAAAAAGGTCAGTGGAGTTGCCATGGGCACCAGAATGGGACCCAGCTATGCCAACATTTTTGTCGGCTGGGTAGAAGAACGCTTCTTCGCTTCCTACACTGGCTATGTCCCTGACTTCTATAAACGATATATTGATGACTGCGTTGGTGCCGCCACATGCTCCAATGATCAGCTTGAGTTCTTCCTGCACCATTTCACCAACTTCCACCCGTCCCTCAAATATACGGTTAACATATCTTCCACCACTCTTCCGTTTCTAGACATCCACTTGTCTATCAACTACCCCCGTAGACATCCACTTGTCTACCAACTGTCCACTCGAAGCCCTCGAAATGTACTCATTTTTCATCAACAGAGAATACCCCAGCAGTGTGATTGACAGGGCCCTTGCCCGAGCCAAAAACACCCCCCGGACCATCAACCTGATCAGGAACTCTCGCCGTAACAACCGCATTCCTTTCGTGCTTCCTTACCACCCTAACACACTTCCTATCCCCAGGACCATTAACCACAACTTTTCCATCCTACAGAATGATCCCTCCATTGGGGCCCTCTTTTCTGATCGCCCTATCATCTCATATCCGCCGACCACCTAATCTGCGTAACCTCCTTGTTCACAGCTCCCTTGACCGCCCTCAACAACCATCCACACCAGGCACTTTCCGTTGCAACAGAGCTCGCTGTATCACTTGCAAGTACACAGCCACCACCACACTCATTCAAGGCCCCTCAGGACAATTCCGAATCACCCAGACAGCATCTTGTACCTCCAGCAACCTTATTTACTGTATCTCTTGCAGTAAATGCCCAGCCATCTACATTGGAGAAACAGGAAGGAGACTCGGAGACCGCTTCAGAGAACACGTCAGGGCTATGAAGATTAAAGATCTCTCCAAGCCCATTGTTTCTCATTTCACCTCTGACGGCCACGACCACTCTAATCTCTCCGTCTGTGTTCTCAAAGACGGTTTTCCGAACTCATACATCAGAAAGACCACCGAAACTAAAATTATTCTGCAGCTAGGATCACACATTCTCCCTTCCCTTAACGACAGACTACTGTTCTTTTAAATTTTCTCCATTCATTGGAAGTTTCATTTCACACCTCTCTGCACCCATTCTGACTTCACACCTCTTGATTGGCCTCTCTTTCTGTCCCCTGCTCCCGCCTCTCACTCCTCCTCCCTCCCAACCTTTGTTCTCCCGCTACTTTACCTTTGCCTACTGCCCTGTCTCTCTCACACCTGAAGAAGGCTCCACGGCCGAAACATTGTGTTCTCTTTCTTCTTTTTTTCAGCATGGAATAAACCTATAACTTGTTCCTTTTTTAATCAAAATAATATTAAGACCTGTATGTATTCAAATAGTATTATCATTATTTATACTTACGCATCAAAAGACGATTGCTGAGAAAAACATGACAGTATTTAACCTAAATGGCAAACAACAAATATCAGCAATGCATTGTGGTATATAACCAGAAAAGATGCTGTGTTAGATGTGTTTTCAATTTCAATTATATATGCATTTATTAACGTTGTCAATATTATTACGGTTGCAATTTAACCATGGTGAGAATCCCTGCCTGTCATACAAGAGAGTGGGGTTTGATTCCCGACAGGGAGCTAAGGAGCTTTTTCTATGACCTGTTTACAATTTAAACTGTAGTGTGAGACACCTTTCGTCTACAGAAATCTATTTTTTTTAAAGGAGATGAATTGGTTATAACAACACAAAACATCAAAGTGAAGTTGCTTTTCAGCAACTCCTTGGCTACATGGGAATTTTGTTTTTTTGACAGTAGGGTCATTTGCAAAATTAAACAAGGAATTGATTCACTCCTGTGGAATACTGTATAAAATGGAAGACAGGTTTGATACGGAAACAACTACACACATTTTAGTTTTTTTTCCAATTGTACTCCCATCAAAGTGACATAAGAAAAGTCATTGTCAGAAGTGGGATATGAAAACAAGCCACCAGGGGAGACGGCTGTAATAACGTCACCAGAAATATATTGAAAACAAATGGGCTGTCACTAAGGAAATTCATAGAGAAATACAGGTCCCACCATAAAACACCATGAGGAGTGCAAAACATGTTAAGTTATTTCTGTACTTCATCAGTGTCGGTAAAAGAGGGACTCAAGGACACAAAGACTCTAGTTTGGGATTCAGGCTGAGAAAGGGAAGTGTGACTTTGGACACAGGGCATTGCAGAGAGGAACAAATGGCGCAACGAAACAAAATGCCAAAACCCCAGATTGAACCAGGGACCTTTAGAGCATCAGTCTAAGGCTTTCTCAGCTGAGCTATTTCAACCTCTGTGTACGATCCAACCTCTGCTGTCTGCAGTAGCCTCCCAAAGTTCCAGCATGAGTGCACGAAGAGGAGTGGTAGAGTGTTACTGCAATGTCATTCAGAAGGGTAGTGATCCAGCTCAGCTCTCTGAGGTTTGGTAGATACATCTTCTTCATGAGTAATGTAGGATCAACGTCTTCAGGCTGGAGGAAGGGCTTGCATTTTGGCAGTAGTAACTGACTGAGTAGTGTCTTCTAGGACCTGGTCTTATCAGGTTGCTTTGCCACGTTTGTCAGTTCTGCTGAAAAGACCTGTCTCTAGGAAATTTAGGAAGCAGAAGAATGACTATGTGAAAGGTGACATGATCTGCTGGCTGTTTGATGTGATCATGAATGACACAGGAAATTCGAATTCTTGCAATAAAACAAAACAAGATCCATAAAACACTGGTGGGAGTGCAAAATGTGAGAAGATAAAAAGACACCTGTTTCTGCCCAATTTCAAACAGGGGATCTTGCACATGTGTGATGAACGTGATAATCACAATATTACAGAAATGACAGCAGCATTGAACATGGCGAGACGTAAAAGATTGTTAATTCCCTTCAAATACTCACAGTGTGTTTATTCTGCTGTATTAATTTACTGTGCTCATCCGGCAGTAACAAACCTGTTATCTACACACTGCTCCCAGGTGACTCCACATTCTACAGCTCTCTAGCAAAAGAGGAAGTCAGACTACAGAAATGGAGAAAATCTCCTCTTCAGAATGTGGAAATATATTCCTGAGAGAAGTCGTTTCTTGAAGTTCAACACTCTCTGCAAGTCACCCATTCCCACCTTGCGCAGTGCAGTGGTTATCACATTCTCTTAACACACCAAAGGGTTTCAGTTTGAAAGCGGGCGACACTTTTTGCACATTTGTCACTGCTGAGGTTGCTTTATGGGTCTATTTTCTATACTGTGCTGATCAATTGGAAATCAAATGGCAAAAAAGACCCATTCCCACACCTAAGGTCAAATATTAGGAATCAAAACTGCTCGATTGTATGGAAGCACACAGCTTTATAAAGATGTCCAAGTGCAAGATCTTTTTATTCATAGAAGACCCTATTTATGTTATATGAGAAATATTAATATTAATACAGAATCTTTTTTCACCAAATAAATGGGCTTCCTGACTTCAGAAAGCCTTCTAGACAAATACTAAAAGAGCAAAAATTCCATTTGGTCAAAGAAATGAAAACACATACCCTACCAAACCGTGAGTACAGGCCATTCAGGGTGATAATACAGAAACATTTATAATTCAACAAATAAAACCTGTCAACTGGTAATCACCACTTATCATAAAAAATAAGTAGCAATACACAGTAGGGGACTCTTGAGTGCAAGTTAAATCCATGCAAGAAGGGGGTTTAGTGTTGTATTTCCAAATCAGATATGCAAATGAGAGATCTGGCCCAGCCAATCTCAAAGCTCCCTTGGTCTGGAATGGAGCTGCTCCCCTCTTCTAGTTATTCACACTGGAGTTAGGTTACATATTAGCACATTTCATCTAACAGTTGCTCCAGAAACAAAAACGTAAACAAATGACCTGGAATGTGACCACACCTATTAGAATGTAGTTCAACAGATAACTTGTAAACCTTGTCATAAGATTTTTTTTGTTCTACAAAATATACTTTATTCTGCAAAAAAAACATCTCAAAAGGAACATCTCACACATATTAACACTCCATGTAATAAAAAACAACGGCGGAACGGAGATTGATTGTCCGTTATCAATCTTTGCAAGTGGGGGCGAATTTGCGCAATTAACAGAGTCCCTCCAAACCTAGCACTTGCTATTGTCCTTTAATCCCTGTATAGGGCCCAAAGTCCTTTCCAGCGCTCCCTCGCCGTGGGGAAACCCCATTTGGCGACTAGGCGCTTCGTCCTCCTCCTGAGGTCTGATGGGCTCCCGCAGCGCCCGACAGAGGTTGCAGTAGAAGATGCAGTCGAGTTTCATGGGGAAATGTGGGACATCTCGACCCCCTTCCTCGACCGGCTGACACATCCGTGATGTACTCATACTTGCCGCCCCAGACGAAGCCGAAGTTCATCCCTTGCAGCGCTCGTCTGAGTCTGGCCGGCAGCGTGTACACCACCGCCAGGTAAACCAAAGCCGGCAGGATGTCTGCTTTCAACACCATCACTTTCCCTGTGTAGGACAGCGACCGCGTTTTCCACAGACCCAGCTTCGCGTTCACCTTGGCGATCCTCTTGGTCTAGTTGTTGGTCTCGTTGTCCTGGCTCTGGAAGGAAACCCCCAGTATTTTGAGGGGCTCCGTGCAGAGCACGAGACCCTCCGGCGCCGTCGTCCTGTACTTCCAGGGCCCGAAGAACTTCAGTTTGCTCTTTCGGCGGTTGAGTTTCGACCCCGAGGCTCTGGAGTATTGCTCCATGACCTGCAGGGCCCTCCTCAACCCCCTGTCCGACCTCAGGAACAGCGTCGTGTCGTCGGCGTACTGGGAGATCTTCTGGGTTTCCCCCGCGCCTCCCGGTATCTCCAGGGTCCCGTCACACCGTCTCTGCTAAGGGCTCTTGAAAGCAGGGAGATGATGCCCTCCCTCATGGTGTCTCCGAGTTTCACCCAGCGGAAAATCTCCTGCGCCACTTCCACCAGATCTGCCGCCAGGGTGTCCCAGAAGCAGGTGTAGAATTCCTTGGGGATTCCGTCCGGCCCTGGCACCTTGCCATTCTCCATGGACAAGAGCGCCGCCTTCAGCTCCTCGGCCGCGATCGGACCCTCCAAGTCCTCCCTCACCTCCTCAGGTACTCGTGCCTTCAGCTCCTCCAGAAAAGCATCGCCTGCCTCCACCTCTGTCTGCTTTTCTGAAAAGAGCTCCGTGTAGAAAGCGGTGGCCACTTCTACCTTGTCGCTCTCGTCCAGCACTTCCTCTCCATCTCCCCGTCTCAGGCCGTGGATCACCCTCTTTTTCTGGGCTCCTCGGACCTGATTGAGTTTGCGGAGCCTCTCCTTCAGGTCCCGTGCCCGGGCTGAATTGAAGGCTCCTCCCCCGTTAGCCGAGCTGTACTCCTCCTCTAGTTGTCTCTGGAGTCGTGCAGCTTCCTTCCTCTCCCTGGCCGCCTTCCGTCTGCAGTACGTCTGCGCCAGGGTTCGGGTCCTGTCTTTCACTGACTCCCACCATTCCACCACGGAGCTGTAGCCGTCTCTCAGATCGCCCCAGCTCGCGTAGTCTTTCCGGAACAGTGCCCTGAAGTCGTCTTCCTCCAGTATCTCCCGGTTCAGCTTCCAGTACCCACGACCGAATGGCGGCAGGCTGGTGTTAGCCACCACCGTCAAGCGCTCGTGGTCGGAATACCACGCCGGGGACACCGTCGCCGACTCCAGGGAGCAGGTCGTGTGCAGGAAGATGTAGTCCAGGCGGCTGCACACTCCCCGGGAGTTTTTCCAGGTTGTTCCGGCGTCGTTAGGGCGACACCGTCTGAAGCCGTCTACTAGGGAGAACTGCTTAAGTAGCGATTCCAGCTCTGCCGAGCTAGCGTCGCTCCCCTTCTCCTGGTCGACGTTGAAGTCCCCGCCAAGCACCACCTGTCTGTTGGTGGTGCAGCAGCTGGCCAGGTCAGCAAACACTTCCTTCAGGATAGAGGGTTCTGTTGGAGCATAGACGTTAATTGCTCTCAACTTCTGCCCCCTCCAGTCGATGTGTGCGACCAGGATCCGGCCCTGCACCACCGGGAAGGAGGAAACCAGCGTCATCTCTGGGTTTCCGAGGAGGATTCCCACTCCGGAAGAGTGGACCCCTCCTACACTCCAGCATGATTCTCCCTTCATCCATTCCCTGGTGAATGTCAGCTTGTCGCTTTCATCCTTCAGGTGGACCTCCTGTAAGAAACAAACTGAGAGGCCAGATCATGAAAGACTCCCCGTCTTTTCAACGGGTCTATTAGCCCTCTCACGTTAGTTGTTAGAAAGGTAAGTTTCACAATCATGATTAAACAAGTGAAAGTTGAACCTCCTCTCTTTGTGCTAACAGTGGAAAACTTGGGAGTCTACATCTGGGCACTGTTTAGCCTAGATGTAGCTCCTCTTGTCTGGGTCCTGGGGGGAATATGCTGGGCTCCCTCCAGGTCTCGCTGGGGACTGAAAGGTAAACATGCTGGACAGGTCCAGCCCTACCATCAGTCCCGGCTCCAGGGCGGCTTCAAAGTAATCCTCGTCTTCCTCGAGGATACTCTCCGCCACCGCTTTGGGAAGGCTTTTTTCTTCCCTTTCTCCAGGAGTTTCGGGGACCTCCAGTTGCTCCTGGGCCTCGGGGGAAGGGGGCTCCACTTCCTGGGCTGCCTCTTCCTGTTGTTCCTGGGCCTCGGGGGAGGGGGTTCCGACATCCTGGGCTGCCTCTTCCTGTTGTCCCTGGGCCTCGGGGGAGGGGGTTACCTCTTCCTGGGCTGCCTCCTCCTGTTGTCCGTGGGACTCGGGGGAGGGGGGTTCTGTTTCCTGGGCTGTCACTTCCTGTCGTCTTTGGGCCTTGGGGGGGAGGGTTTCCATTTCCTGGGCTGCCTCCTCCGGTTGTTACTGGGCCTCGGGGGAAGAAAGTTCCGTTTCCTCTAGGACGAGGAAACGGTTCTCCCTTACCACTCTTTTCTTTTGTCCTTCCGAAGGTGGATCCGCCCTGCATCTCTTCTCCCGCTTTCTCTTTCCCTTCTTGCTGGGAGTTATTAGGGCCCTTTCTCCGGTCGGCCATTTTGTCCGTCGTCCTGGCAGCCATCTTGTGGCACTGGTGCAGCTGGGGGTGTGGCCTCGGCAGTTTCGGTTCTCTGCGGGGGAGGTGCGGGTTCTTTGTTCTCACCTCTCTCCCTTTGTCTTGAGACCGGTTTCTGCCCGCCGGCTTCCACCACCTGCGCAAATGAAGGTTTGCTTACCTTGCATTGGTGAAGGAGGTGCCCCTCTTTGTTACAGTTGTGACATCTGACGATGTCACACGTGTTCTCCTTGTGGCATCCTGGGGAAGTAAAGGTACCCCCTGTCGGCTCCGATGTTGAAGCGGGCCGGGGGGTGCTGGAAACCGTCGACGCCCTCTGGGTCCTCTTTCAGGAGGACTCGGTACTGGCGTTTGCCATACCAGACGCCGCAACTGTCCCTGATCTCCGTCGGTTCGCCCACCACAGTTACATACCTCCCTAGGTACGCTGTTACCAGTTCCATTGGTTCATAGGGGTTGTATGTGAGGACTGTGATGGTCCTCTGGTTTGTCTTCCTCATAGGCTCCGGCCTGAAATCAGAGAAACCGGGGTGCTTACCTTTTTCTCTGATCATTTTCGTTGCCTTTTCATATGAGGCGTCCGTGGCCATGTAGGTCTCCATGTATCTCTTTGCCTTGTTGTCTTGCAGGCAGTAGAGATCTCCGGCCACCAACTGCAGGATCCCTCTCAGGAAGGTAATGAAAAAGGATTTCGCAGTTGGCATCGTCTCTGTTTTCTTGGTCCAGTGGAACCGGATCAGTGTCTTCTTGTCTGCCATCTGGAAAGGAGAAAAAAGAAAAAAGGAGAGAAAGAGAGAGAGCAAGGTCCTGTGGAGAGGAGGGTTTAGCTGCTAAAGGAGCAGCGAGGGAGCCCTGGCCTTTGTCCTTGTGGGCAAAGCCCAGCTAGGTGCAGGCGCAGGAGGAGAGAGAGAGAGGGAGCGGATAATGCTTCCGAGTCTCCAGGAAGAAACTAAGAACTGCGGGCAGGCCACGAGTACCTACTCCCCGCCAAGAGGCCAAGGAGGCAGAGAGAGAGAGAAGAAGCGGATAGCGCTTCCGAGTCTCGAGGAAGAAAGCAAGCACTGCGGGCAGGCCACGAGTACCTACTCCCAGCCAAGAGGCCAAGGAGGCGGAGCAAGAGAAAGGGGGAGGGGAGAGGAGAGAGCAGAGAGAGAGAACGTTGCTGCCGGATCCCACCCAGCTCAGCTGCTGCTTGGCCTTAACCCCCTAGGCTCAACCTAGGGCGATACCAGCTCAAGCACTCTTCAGGATCTTCGATCGCCTTCTAGAACTTTGGAAAGACAGGAACTGCGGGCATGCCACTTGAACTTGATCTTAGCCAAAAGGCCGATAAAATTGGATTCCAGCTCACTGGCCCTGCAAAACTTAGTTCAAGACTTTAAACTCTCAGACACATATAGATGTATATATCCCACAACAGCAGGATATACATGGTCAGGGAGGAATAGCAGCTCCAGAACTGACTATTGCTTTGCCTCAGAGAGAGTGAAAGTTGTTGGGGTCACTCTTCAGCCTGTCTTCTTCTCAGATCATCAAGCTTTAGGGTGTAGAGTGGAACTCCAGGGCGGGACTTTCTTTGGCCCAGGCCTCTGGAAACTCAACACAAAGCTGCTAGAGAATGACGGGGTAGTATCCTGCTACAAGGAGAAACTATCACAGTGGCTGTCCTTGCAGTGTCTGTATGGGTCAGTAGGAGGATGGTGGGAGGAGGTGAAGGTGAGGACGAGGGTCTTTTTCATGGCTGAGGGAAGGAAGGCTGCCAGACGGAGAGGAGTGTTAGCCAGGAAACAGAGGCAGCTGCAGCGTCTCTACACGATGCTGCACAGTGGCTTCGATGTGCTCGAGGATATCACCCTTTTAAAAAAGGATGTCTGGAGCATAGCGGAAGAAAGTAGTCGAGGAGTGCTGTTAAGAAGCTGAGTGCAGTTCTTGGAAGAAAATGAGAAGTGTACTCGCTTCTTTTTCAGGAAAGTGGTAGGCTCCAAGTCTGTCATGGAAAGTGTAGTTGATGAGGAGGGAAGAGAGAGTACAGAGCTGAGTGCTATCCTCTCCTGCATTGAGGCCTTCTTGTCACGGACGTCCAAGGGGCCTAACCGTAGGTAGCAGGAGGGCGGAAAAAGACCCATATGCGTAGCGGCGAGACGGGAAAAAGGCCCGGGCTCATTAGTGCAAATAGTTCAGGAATGCCGTATAGAAACCTGTGCCCTCAGGGAGCGGATGTGGGGCGCCCTGGTGCTAGGCGGGTCTCAGGACATCCAAACGTCAGTGCTGAGCGAGGACAGAGTGCAAGACCCGGAAATATTTAGCCAAAGGGAAAGAGAGGGACAGGAAAGACAGCAGACCAGAAACAAGGGACAGGACAGAGAAGGACCGCCCTCTGGCTGCATAGGGCGTGACACTTCTACACAAGACTGTACAGCTCTACAGAGGTAAAGGATGAAGAAATTCATTTTTTTACCTCAAAGCTAGAAATCATTTTGAGTGAAGAAGATAGGGAAGTACTTGAGGAGGATTTGACAGTAGAAGAGCTGAGAGGCTATTTAGAGCTTACAGAAGGGGAAAACTCCGGGTACTGACAGGCTCCCTAGAGGGGCGTCTGCTTTTACTACTTGCATGAATGAAGGCAAAAAAAAGCCAATCGATGTGAACGAACGGCGCTTTACAGAGGAGTACTGCCTGACTGGATCGTTGATGAACAACAGAGGCCACTCCGACCTCTTCTCGGTTTTCTTCAGTGACTTACTAAGGATCTTCTTCACATTCACCCATGCAGGGGAAGCCAGTTACACCAAAGCAAACGAAGGAAAGTGCATTTCAAGCAGAGACCAGGAGGGACTTGTTTACACTGAGAGTGGTCGGAGAATGGAACAATGCGCCCAGCCCTGTTGCTGGAGCCGATTCTTGATGAGATCTTGGGCTCACTAAGAGGCCCCCGCTGGATGCTAATCTTTCTGTTGTTCTTGCAGGTCCTGCGCTGCTTTTGAGCCGACAGAGCTCGTCCTGGTCTGTCGGCACAGCCCAATTGCAAATGATCGGCTCCGCGTACAGAAGGAATGTGCGTTTGGTACAAGAGTGCATGAAGGCACCGGAAACACATTGGGAACAAATGACCGGTCGCTCAAGACCTCTGTGAAGTACAGAAGCGTGCAAAACAAGGCTGTTTCCACCTGGTCTCGAACCGGGGACCTTGCGCATGTGAGGCAAACGTGATAACCGCTGCACTACTTGTAACTGAATGAATTTATATCTTTTGTATTCTGATAACCCATACGATAAGATCTGTTAGGTTTGCATGCATATTCTATATATTAACAAATGTATCCTCGTGTATTTGTACCTGTGTGTGCATTGTTTGAGTTATGTCGCATGGTTGGATTCTAAGACCATTAAAAGAATCAATTTTGTGATTTACTGCCACAAAAATAATTGTCCCAGTAAATGCCCAAACCCCTACAGAACTGGTGCCTCGTGAGAGAACACTACAACAGTGTGTGATATCCTGTCCCAGCCTGTGGAGCAGACAGCGAGCCTGTCTCTTAATAATACTAATAATACAGTGTGTGATTCCCTGCCCCAGCCAGAGGAACAGACAGTGAGCCTGTCTCTCAATAATAATACAGTGTGTGATCTCCTGTCCCAGCCTGGGAAACAGTGAGTCAGCCTCTCAATAATTATAATACAGTGTGATCTACTGTCCCAGCCTGAGGAACACACAGTGAGCCTGTATCTAAATAATAATAATACAGTGCGTGATCTCCTGTACTAGCCTGAGGAATAGACAGCGAGCCTGTCTCTCAATAATGATAACCTAGTGTGGAATGTCCTGTCCCAGTCTGAAGGACAAACAGTGAGCATGTCCCTCAGTAATAATAGAACAGTGTGTGATCTCCAGTCCCAGCAGGAGGAACAGACAGTGAGTCTGTATCTCAATAATAATAATACAGTGTGTGATCTCCTGTCCAAGCCTGGCGAACACTGAGGCTGTCTCTCAATACTAATAATACAGTGTGTGATATCCTGCCCCAGCCTGAGGAACAGACAGTGAGCCTGTCTCTTAATAATAATAATACAGTGTGTGATTTCCTGTCCCAGCCTGGGGAACAGTGAACCAGATACTCAATAATAATAATACAGTGTTATCTCCTTTCTCAGCCTGGGGAACACTGAGCCTGTCTCTCAATACTAATTATACAGTGTGTCATTTCCTGCCCCAGTCAGAGGAACAGACAGTGAGCCCGTCTCTCAATAATAATAATACAGTGTGTGATCTCCTTTCCCAACCTGAGGAACAGACAAGAATGAGCCAGTCTCTCAATAATAATAAAGCAGATTATGATCTGCTGTCCCAGCCTAAGGAACAGTCAGGAAAGAGCAGGTCTCTCTATAACAATAATACAGTTTGTGATCTCCTGTCCCAGCCTGAGGAACAGACAGTGAGCCTGTCTCTCAATAATAATAATACAGAGTATGACCTCCTGTCCCAGCCTGGGGAACAGTGAGCTTGTCTCTCAATAATAATAATAATACAGTTTGAACTCCTGTCCCAGCCTGAGGAACAGTGAGCCTGTCTCTCAATAATAAAAATACAATGTGTGATCTCCTGTCCCAGCCTGGGGAACACTGAGGCTTTCTCTCAATACTAATAATACAGTGTGTGATATCCTACCCTAGCCTGAGGAACAGACAGTGAGCCTGTCTCTCAATAATAATAATAGAGTGTGTGATTTCCTGTCCCAGCCTGAGGAACAGACTGTGAGCCTCTCTCAATAATAATAATCCAGTGTGTGATCTCCTGTTCAAGCCCAAGCGAAGACAGAGTGAGCCTATCTGTCAATAATAGTAATTCAGTGTGTGATCTCCTGTCCCAGCCTGAGAAACAGACAATGAGCCTGTCTCTCAATAATAATAATACAGCGTGTGATCTCCTGTCCCAGCCTGAGGAACAGACAGTGAGCCTGCCTCTCAATAACAAGCCAATGTGTGATCTCCTGTCCCAGCCTGAGGAACAGCGAGTGAGCCTGTCTCTCAATAATAATACAGTGTGAGCTCCTGACCCAGCCTGGGGAACATACAGTGAGCCTGTCTCTCAATAATAATAATACAATGTGTGATCTCCTGTCCCATTCTGAGGAACAGACAGTCAGCCTATCTGCCAATAATAATAATACAATATGTGATGTCCTGTCTCAGCCTGTGGAACAGAGAGTAAGCCTGTCTCTCAATAATAATAATACAGTGTGTGATCTCCTGTCCCAGCCTGGGGAACAGTGAACCAGACTCTCAGTAATAATAATACAGTGTGATCTACTGTCCCAGCATGAGGAACAGTGAGCCTGTCTCTCAATAATAATAATACAGTATGTGACCAACTGTCCCAGACTGAGGAAATGACAGTGAGTCTGTCTCTCAATAATAATAATACAGTGTGAATTCCTGTCTCAGCTTGTGGAACATACAGTGAGCCTGTCTCTCTATAATAATAATATAATGTATGACCTCCTGTCCCAGCCTGGGGAATATACAGTGAGCCTGTCTCACTATAATAATAATACAGTGTCTGATCTCCTGTCCCAGCCTGAGGAACAATAAGCCTGTCAATCAATAATAATACAGTATGTGATGTCCTGTCTCCGCCTGAGGAACAGAGAGTAAGCCTGTCTCTCAATAATAATAATTCAGTGTGGGATCTCCTGTCCCAGTCTGATGAACAGACAGTGAGCCTCTCTCTCAATAATTATAATACAGTGTGTGATCTCCTGTCCCAGCCTGAGGAACAAACAGTGAGCCTGTCTCAAAATAATAATAATACAGTGTGGGATCTCCTGTCCCAGCCTGGGGAACAGTGTGCCAGACTCTCAATAATATTAATAATAATAATACAATGTGATCTACTGTCCCAGATTGAGGAACAGACAGTGAGCCTGTCTCAATAATAATACAGTGTGTGACCATCTGTCCCAGACCGAGGAAAAGACAGTGAGTCTGTCTCTAAATAATTATAATAATACAGTGTGGGATCTCCTGTCCCAGCCTGGGGAACAGACAGTGAGCCTGTCTCTCAATAATAATAATACAGTGTGTGATCTCCTGTCCCAGACTGAGGAACAGACAGTGAGACTGTCTCTCAATAATTATAATAATACTGTGTGAGCTCCTGACCCAGCCTGGGGAACATACAGTGAGCCTGTCTCTCTATAATAATAATTCAGTGTGGGATCTCCTGTCCAACTCTGAGGAACAGACAGTGAGCCTGTCTCTAAATAATAATAATACAGTGTGTGATCCTCTGTCCCAGCCTGAGGAACAGACAGTGAGCTTGTCTCTCAATAATAATAATACAGTGTGTGATCTCCTGTCCCAGCCTGAGGAACAGTGAGCCTGTCAATCAATAATAATACAGTATGTGATGTCCTGTCTCAGCTTGAGGAACAGAGAGTAAGCCTGTCTCTCAATAATAATAATACAGTGTGATCTACTGTCCCAGCCTGAGGTACAGACAGTGAGCCTGTCTCTCAATAATAATATAGTGTGTGACCACCTTCTGTGGTCTGTTTCAAATCCGCCCGCGATGAGACACCGAGGAGAAATGAAGAGCCCCAGTCGCGCTAGAAAATCACCCGGGAAAGAGACTTTCAATGTAGGAAAAAAAAGTCGTTAGTAACAGACATAATATGTTTGTTTTGTTTTTTTAATCGCTGCGATGTGTGACTAAGCTCATACGACTAAGAGTTGCCCCCTTTGTCTAGATCTGGTAACCTGCTCGTCGCTGGTGGGCCAGATCGTGTCCCCCGTCACTACACTGGGGCATTAAGACCCTCACAGACCGCAGGGTGAGTGCCCCCTGCTGGCCCCACTGAGAGGTCGAATCCCACCTCCTCCGCTCTCTGCGAAAAGCAGTATCTTCAGGCCCTGACATCCCACCCCTGCCACTCTGTGCGTAAATAAGTATCGTCAGGCCCTGACATCCCACCCCTGCCACTCCCTGCGTAAAGAAGTGTCGTATGGCCCTGACATCACACCCCCACCACTCTCTGCGGAAAGCACTGTCGTATAGCCCTGACACCCAACCCTCCACTCTCTGCATTAAGCACTGTCGTATAGCCCTGACACCCACCCCTCCACTCTTTGAATAAAGCAGTGTCGTCAGGCCCTGACATCCCACCCCCGCCACTGTCTACGTAAAGTAGTATCGTCAGGGCCTGACATCCCACTCCCGCCACTCTCTGTGTAAAGTAGTGTCATATGGCCCTGACACCAATCCCTCCACTCTCTGCATAAAGCAGTGTCTTATGGCCCTGAAACCCTTCCCTCCACTCTCTACATAAAGCAGTGTTGTCAAGCCCTGACATCCCTCCCCCGCCACTCTCTGTGTAAAGCACTGTCGTATGGCCCTGACATCACACCCCCACCACTCTCTGCGTAAAGCACTGCCGTATAACCCTGACACCCTCCCCTCCACACTCTGCGTTAAGCTGTGTTGTCAGGCCCTGATATCCCACCCCCGCCACTCTCTGTGTAAAGCAGTGTCATACGGCCCTGACATCACACCCCCACCACTCTCTGTAGAGCACTGCTGTATGGCCCTGACATCACACCCCCACCACTCTCTGCGGAAAGCACTGTCATATAGCCCTGACACCCACCCCTCCATTTTTTGCATAAAGCAGTGTCGTCAAGCCCTGCCACTCTCTGCGTAAAGAAGTGTCGTATGGCCCTGACATCCCACCCCCACCACTCTCTGCCGAAAGCACTGTCGTATAGCCCTGACATCCCAACCCTCCACTCTCTGCATAAAGCAGTGTCGTCAAGCCCTGACATCCCACCCCCGTCACTCTCTGTGTAAAGCAGTGTCATATGGCCCTGACATCCCACCCCCACCACTCTCTGTGTAAAGCACTGTCGTATGGCCCTGACATCACACCCCCACCACTATCTGCGGAAAGCACTGTCGTATAGCCTTGACACCCACCTCTCCACTCTCTGTGTAAAGCAGTGTCATCTAGCCCTGACATCCCACCCCCTCCACTCTCTGAATAAAGAAGTGTCGTATGGCCCTGACACCCACCCCTCCATTCTCTGCATAAAGCAGTGTCGTCAGGCCCTGACATCCCACCCCTCCACTCTCTGCGTAATGCGGTATCGTCAGGCCTTGACATCCAACCCCCGCCACTCTCTGCGTAAAGCAGACATGTTACAGACATTTACAACAAAGACATATTATAAAATATTGACATATACTGTAGGCGGCTGGAGCATTATTGGGAGACAGACTCACTGTTCCTCAGGCTGTGACAGGAGATCACATACTGGGCTGCCAGATCAACTGAGTTCCCTCCTCCCTCTCCCAGTAGGATTGGGACCCGTTGTGATTCTGGCAGGTGTGGGAACTCTGGGATTAGATTTCTGAATTTCGGGAAGAATGTTTCTCTAATCCCAGAGTATCTGTAACAGTGCAGTAGGAAGTGCACCTCTGTCTCTATTTCTCCCCGCTGGCAGTGGGAGCATAGCCTGTCCTCTTTGGGCAGCCAGGTCTGCCTGTGTCGCCCAGTTTCTATGGCCAGGTTGTGGTCACTGAGCCTGTACTTCGTCAGGGTCTGTTTCTGTTTGTTATTTTTTATTTTGGTCAAATATTCAGCTAGTGTGTATTGTCTGTTTAAGGTTCTGTAGCATTCCAGTTTATGTTGTGTTTGTGTGTGTGTGTCCCAGTGTGTGAGATATTGCTGTTTGATCTGTGCTGTGATGTGCTTGAGTCTGGGTTGTGGTGCTCTAGCAGTGCTGTCCTGAGGCTGGTTATTGTCGGTGTCACTCACTGCGAGTGTGATTTCAGCAGAGTCTCTGTACTCTTGGGACACTTGACTCACCTGTCTCTCTCTTTCTCTCCCTGTGCTGTCCCTCTCCTGCCCCCTCTCTCCCTCCTCGGACTCCAGCTGGAGGAGGTCCAATCACCACCTCCTGTGAGACAGAAGAAAAAGAAGGTGGGTAATGCTCTGATCCTCTCTTTACTCCTGTCCAGTGTCCAGTCAGTGTCCAGTCAGTGTGTCTGTATGAACCCCTCTCTCTCTCAGTGCAGTGTTCATGTACTGGAGTGTCCAGTCAGTGTGTCTGTATGAACCCCTCTCTCTCTCAGTGCAGTGTTCATGTACTGGAGTGTCCAGTCATGTGTCTGTATGAACACCTCTCTCTCTCTCAGTGCAGTGTTCATGTACTGGAGTGTCCAGTCCGACTCTTAACGTGACTCTCCTGTCTCTGCTTCAGAAGCGCTGGTGCGTCTTTTTAAACTTCCTGAGCTGCGTGTCAGTGGAGACAGAAGATCAGGACGAGCCGATGGAGGCGGCGGAGACCGTGGGTCAGGAGAGGAAGAGCGAGGGAGAGGAGGAGCAGGCTGCCGGGAAGGACAAGAAGAGGAAGAGGAGGTGCAGGTGAGCAGACAGGGGGGCGCCGCCCGGTCGTGTCTGTGATTCAAGGAGGAGTCTCCTCTTGCTGTTTGATGTCATGGTGACGTCTGTGTCTGTGTCCCTCACACCTGCAATAACAATATTCTTTCCAGGTTCCTTTCCTGGTTCTGTGCCAGCTAAGATCTGGACTGAACTAGACTGGACTGGACTGGAGCTGAGGGACGCCAGACTGGACTGCACTGAAGCTGAGGGGCCCCAGACTGGACTGGACAGGAGCTGAGGGACACCAGACTGGACTGGACTGGAGCCTAGGGACACCAGACTGGACTGGACCGGAGCTGAGAGACACCAGACTGGACTGCACCGGAGCTGAGAAACACCAGACTGGACTGGACTGGAGCTGAGGGGCCCCAGACTGGACTGGACTGGAGCTGAGAGACACCAGACTGGACTGGACTGGAGCTGAGGGACCCCAGACTGTGCTGGACCGAAGCTGAGGGACCCCAGTCTGGACTGAAGCTGAGGGACCCCAGTCTGTGCTGGACCGAAGCTGAGGGACCCCAGTCTGGACTGCACTGGAGCTGAGGGACACCAGGTTGGACTGGAGCTGAGGGGCCCCAGACTGGACTGGACTGAAGCTGAGGGGCCCCATTCTGGACTGGACTGAAGCTGAGGGACCCCAGACCCCGGTCTGGACTGAAGCTTGTAATTTTTGTTAAAAAATAAATCTGTTTAGCTTTTGGTTTTTTCCCTCCCCCCCCCCCCCAAAGTTGCTGCTGGGAGAGGTGTGAGTGGGGCCAGCAGGGGGCGCTCTCACCCTGCGGTCTGTGTGGGTCCTGATGCCCCAGTATAGTGAAGGGGGACACTGGACTGTAAACAGGCGCTGTCCTTCGGATGAGACGTCAAACCGAGGTCCTGATTCTCTGTGCTCATTAACAATCCCGGGGTGTCTCTGGAGAAGAGTAGGGGTGTTACCCCAGTGTCCTGGCCTGATTCCCCCCCTGGTCTTGACCCATCATGGCCTTCTTATCACCCCCCCTCTCTGAACTGGCTCCATCCCTCTGCTCTCCTCCCCACTGAGAGCTGCTGTGTGCTGAGCGGACTGGAGCATCTTCCAGGTGGGGGCTGCACACTGGGGGGGCTGGAGGGGATCACCCTGACCTGGGAAGAGCTCTGAGGGGAGGGTCCAGACTTATTAATTATTATTATTATTATTCGTGCTGCACTGGGCTCCTGTCCTGGCAGTGAGAGGGGGACTCTGTGATCAGTACAGATACTTATGACTGTATAATAATACACAATAGAAATGGAAAACAGGGTAGCGCTGTAGTCTCTTCGAAACGTTTTGAACTGCCAGAAGAAGTTTTCACAACCCGGACTCGTGAAGGTACAGGTCTTCTCCCTTCGTCCGGAGTAAGGTGAGAGGTCACCCCCTCGGGGCGCAGTATCCCCGATGCACCCCCCCACCACCACCCAAAACGACACACACTTCTGTGACGATTGGGAGACCCCGGTTCGACCAGCCCCTGCGGTGGAGGAAACGACCCGCTGGAGAGAACACGCAGACTCCACACAGAAGGGTCACCTCAGCATTTATTCCAACAGCAAAACAACACCAGAGAGAAACGGTCTACGAAAGATAAGCGCAAACCGGGAAAAACACGACGGGGTCATTACAAATGGGAATAGGAGTTCTTTTTTTCTTTTCCGGACGTCAGTTGTATAGTGTCCTGGTGATTTCTCCCGTTTCGAACGGAGTTTAATGTCGCGTTTCTACTTTATTAGAGAGAGGCACTGAACTTTGGGGAATGTGACATCCACCCAGTATTACTAGTAGGTTGATAAATATAAATGTTCTTTTTCCCCCCGTATGATACCTCGCGAAATATAACGATGGCCAACTCCTTAAGTCGAAATTTAAACCCTTCTCACGCTACAAGACAGTCCGTCAACATCGCCGCGGCCCGAAGCGCGACCTTCGGTATGACGTTGGCGGAAAAGGGGGTAGGGTAAGTACGTCACAGCCGGGGGAAGCCCCTATCACGTGAGAGGGGTGCGGCGGGCGACGAGCCCCTGGGGGCGAAGAGAAGTTGATTTGCGTGGGGTGTGGAAACACTACACGACCGGGCAAGCGAGCCGTTTTTTTTTTGTTTTGTTTTTTCCAGAACATCAGAACAACCGCAGAGATGACCATCGATCCACCTCCAGACATTTCCTTTTTTGTCCTCTTTGGCCCCCAAAATAAAAAAAAAACTGGGATCCATCGTGGCGTTGCCAAATTAAAACGTCAACCACTTTTCGGGCTTTCGTGCTGTCCATGCTGAAACCGTCATGGTTGTGTAAGCATACGTTACGTCACAGACCGGCGGCGCTCGGGCTTGAGGAGTGTCGTTACGTTTTTGAAACGGGCATGTCAGACAAGATCTCTGACAAGATCTCCGAAAAACCCAAACCTGTAAGATTCAATTTCAGTTCAGTTTTTTATATAGCGCCTTTCACAACAAGAATGCCCCAAGGCCCCGAACAAAGGAGTTGTTCCACACCCCCGCCACCCTCTGTGTACAGTAGAGCCCCCTGTACTGACTGGAGGAGCTCACCCAGCTGTGTCTGGAGAGAAGCCGGGGTATCGGCTTCAACCACAGGGCTGGGCGGCTTGTTCCCCACCCCCACCCCCTTCTGTGTACAGAAGAGCCTCCTGTCCTGACTCCAGTAGGAAATGTCACCTGGAGGCAACACACCGGCTTCTTTTAACAGATCACCTCGGGAATCGGGAACAACGGAGCTGTGTGCGGCCGTCTGTACGGAGGGGTTCAGCGCGGAAGGGCTTCGGGCTCGGGTCTGGACCCGGGGGGGGGGGGGGGGGCTGTCTGTGTGGAGTCTGCATGTTCTCCCTGTGTTCTTCGGGTCCAAAGACAGGCTTTTGGGCTAATTGGCTTCTGGGAAAACTGGCCCTGGTGTGTGTGTGTCCTATGATGGAGTGCTGTCCTGTCCAGGGTGTGTGAGTGAGTGTGTGTTTGTCATGTGATGGACTGGTTCCTGTCCAGGGTGTGTGAGTGTGTGTGTCTGAGTGTCCTGTGAGGGACTGGTGTCCTATCCAGGTTGTGTGTGTGTGTGTCCTATGAGGGACTGGTGTCCTGTTCAGGGTGTGTGAGTGTGTGTGTGTGTCCTGTGAGTGACTGGTGTCCTGTCCAGGGTGTGTGAGTGTGTGTGTGTCCTGTGATGGACTGGTGTCCTATCTAGGGTGTGTGTATGTCCTGTGATGGACTGGTGTCCTGTCCAGGGTGTGTGAGTGAGTGTGTGTGTGTCCTGTGATGGACTGGTGTCCTGTCCAGGGTGTGTGAGTGTGTGTGTCTGTGTGTCCTGTGATGGACAGATGGTACCAAGCCTGGACACCCATGAGACACTGGCTTCCTCAGAAGACTCTCACGGAGGGCACACTGTCCCTAACCCGGGTCCAGAAGAAACTACAGTGATCTATAATTCCTGCGCCTCGGAAGGGTTAATGACGTCTATGTCCGGCGCCCGCGCCCGTGGACCGGCGGTTTGGCGTCGCGCTCCGCAGCTCGAGCTCCGGTGAGAGGCAGAGCGGAAGGGAGTCGATGTGGCCTCGGCGCCATCTTTGCTGGTGAGTCAATTGTGACCGTTGCGGTACAATAAACCATCAATAAACCTTTTCCCACCCCGTCCAGTATTTCTGTCGCGGCCCACGTCCCTTACAATCGACAAACTATAAAAAAAAACAGTAGCCCTTTGCAACATTACACGCCATTTTTTTTATTTTAAACGTCCGCTAGATACGCAGGTGGCTCGATACCTGTCTTATCCTCGCCGGCGTCTTTATACCGGCAAGTGAATTTTATTTGGGGTCCCTCAGAATTGTGACAGAAATGTCAGTGAACCACAATAAAAAACGAAACTTTTTTTTTAAAGGCGGTGAATGGATTTTTTGAGTAACCGTGTAGCGACTAACGTAAGGAAAAAAAAGTTGTCTTTCCCTACGAAGACGTTTTGGTACAGGACTTTCTTTAAATATCAGTTGTGCATAGCGTTTTACAAAAAGTTGATGATGATCTTGGAGATAATTGCAAAGGAAAATTGAGATAACTACCAAAACATTACGTGTGAAACGACAGGACAGAACTTTGAACCCACAAAGAAACAAAGGTATGAAATATTGCCTCGTCATGGGGGGTTGATAATTGTAGTAAGTGTTCCTAATTTTCGTAAAGAAATGTATATTATGGGAGTCACACGTGAGATTTAGTGTATATACGTTTCATATTGTGCATATATACGGGGTTAAAAAGTGGAATGAGTATGATTATAAACTCGTGTGTCCTTTAATCAGATAATTTTCGAACAAGCTTTGATTAGACAGGTGAAAAACAACATCAGATCCTTTTTTTTAATATATTCTCACGTCTGAATATCAGCTTCTCCCCTCTGGCCAACATTTCAGGGCTCCCAGGTGTAGATCCCAAATTGAAACAAATATTAATTTGTTACCCAGTTAAACAGTTAATAGAAGTGAGTGACCAGGGTAAATAAAGGTGGGTCAGTGTAAACTGTTTATTCTGGACCAGACTTTGTCATGTGTGATATGTCATGACTTCTTATATTAAGTTTTATCTTTATATTTAGTTCTACATGTGTAATAGATGCGATGTGTGTCCATAAAAAGGTTTCAAGTTCGTTTTAAAACCGTGTTTCCTTTTTAGGGTACGTTTGCATTCCAAGTGTGGGGTTTTTGCCTTTTTATCATATTTTGGATGTGAATCCGTGGTATTTTTGCTGAGACAAGTTGCCTTTCTTATACGCGGTGGGATCTGCTCGTGAGATGTCCGCTTGGTCCATTTCTGAGCTCAGTATAAGGTGTAGAAAGCATGACTGTCATCATAACCCGCCTCTCACCCAGGTGTGGAATAATGTTGTGACTATTGCTTCAGCAATAACATGCTGATTGCATGTTTCTAGATGGGTATAACAGAGATCTCAACTACTGAGGGGCCTTATTAATAAAGTCTCCACA